>NC_045614.1:30472311-30697311 GCF_009829155.1 Mustela erminea | reverse complement strand
TTGATTTTTCAGTGTTCCAAGATTCATTGTTTATGCACCACACCCAGTGCTCCATGCAATATGTGCCCTCCTTAATACCCACCACCATCTCCCACCCACCTCCCCCGCAAAAAGCTCACTTTGTTTCTCAGAGTCCACAGTCTCTCATCTTTGTCTCCCCCTCTGACTTACCCCAATTCACTTTTCCTTTCCTTCTCCTAAAGTCCTCCATGTTATTCCTTATGCTCCACAAGTAAGTGAAACCATATGATAATTGAGTTTCTCTGGCTTTTTTAAAAGGGGGAGTACAACTGAATTGTTATTAAAAAAGTAAGAGTAGAGCCTTGGCTAGCACAGGTAGTAAGACTAGACTTGCCGGACTAGGAAAGAACACAGTCAAATTCAAGCCCTCAGACTTTTAGTGCGAATTAGTAATGAAAAGACATATTTATTAAGCAAATTGTGTTTAGGGTCATTCAAGAACTCACAAGTCTTTCTAGCCCCTTGTTGAATTGCACTGACCAGCGTAAAATGACATCAGCAACTCTGTGAGGATCCTCACAGTTTATTCTTATATTGTCCTAATTATGTTTCCTGAGGGAGTCTTAGGTAAACTCCCCAGAGTATTGATTTTAAAGACTTCACCGTTACTCTCTTTCACTGAACCTCACTCCTGCCTCTGTGGAAAAAATCTTTTTAGTAGCTTTTATGGAGCAAACGAATTTCTTGCCATTTACTTTCTTACTTTCCAAATAACCTGCTCCCCTAATTTACGGACTATTGGTGCTAGGCAACCTAACTGATGGAGCACAGAAAAAGTTATTGAATCTGTCATGGATTTAAACATTTAAAACATTTGTCATTTGAGAACCCCAGAGCTTCTCAAAAGCTTCATTACCATGCAGCCTCGGCAATTTAATTCAGTACTTACTGTTTTTCTATAATCTAGCAGCAAAACATCAGATTACCAACATGTTTGATTATTTGCGGCTTCTGTTTCCTCAAGCATGGGGTTTATTTCTTTGCATATATGCTCTGCAAGGCTCTTGTGTCCCCCGAGCTAAACAAGGGGATGGACTATTAAGATAGAAGGGTCTGTGAGACTGGCCACCCTCAATTTCTTGCCACAGTGAACTTACTCTTTCAACTACGCTCCTTAGCAATAGTGGTCCTAGGGCCTGTTTCTAAACAATTGGCAGAAATCTATTGAGAAAAACTTGTTGATCTGAGAGGGTTCTCTTCCAAATTTGTTGCATTTTGATAAATGGCAAAAATGAATAATAGAAAATTAGCATTCTGAATGAGGAAAAAATATATATCCGAGATTGTTTGCTATTTGGGGGTTGTTGGTTCTGACTGTTGTGTCAGTCACTGGTTTTTAGTTCCTGCTGGCATCTGTCAGTCAGAGGCATATTCTCCAAGTTCCCGTTGTGTTTTCAGCTGTGTTTCAAAGTGTCAGTTTTATTTACCTGGTATGTCCTTCCAGTTCTTGCTATTCAGTTTTGTTTCCCCGTCTGTCCCCCACCCTTTTTTTTGTTTGTTTTTTTGTGTGTGTGCTTTGTAGAAAAGGCTGGATGGCATCAGCGTGTGTTTGTATCTGAGAATATTTGGACTAATAGCTGGTCATTTAATGAGTGCACTGTCCATTCTTACCAGGCCCCTCTCCTGCAGCTCCCTCTGATATAGCTTTCTCTTTGCCTTGTCATTGTACTTTTGGCTGGAATTGGGTGCTTGTGGGAGATTATCGGCATAGCATTTGGGGCTCTATATTTAATGTTCTGCATTTTTATCTATTTTATTATGTAACTTAAGAGCAGCTTTCCAAATTCATCTTCACCAACACTTTTTTTTTTTTTTTTAAAACAGGCATTCTCTAGGTTTATTGAAACAAGACGGTCAGACAGAAGGTTGCCTAACCAGGTCTTTCTGATGCAGTGAAAGTTTCCCTGTGTGTTAATTATTGATTTACACTGTCCCTCTGTAAAATACTATCAACTTTTTTAGTCATGTATCTAAGATACAGCTAACCAGTCCAAAATTAAGGGCTGATTAGAAAAGAATTCTCCAACTGCCTACCCTGGTATTTCAAATGTGCAGCTGTACATTTCATCTGCATTTTTGTATATCTTTTTCTAAAAATATGACCTACCATTGTGAACTAGTTTCAGTTGCTGCAAAATAACCACTTAAGATATTTCAAAACAAAAGGTTTGGAGATTTCAAGCAAGGGAATAATGCAATATGTACAGTAACCATGATTATGTTGATATAAAATTATATTAAAGATGCCGAATTTTTAAAGGCGAATCAGATTGCTGTCAGACTCAGGTAGAGGCTTGGCCCCCTGGAAAGTTATTGCTGACTTTTAAAGACAATACAAAACCTAGACATGAAATAATCTCCATGTTCCTAAAGCAGGTGCTGAGGAAGAAAGCACAAACCCAAGAAATAGCTTGAAGACCGTGATTTAAAGCTTGAGTGTCCATAAATCATGCAGATGGCTTCCCCTCCTCCCTTCTCTGGTGATTAATTCAATATCTTCCCCAAAACAAAAACATGCTTTTTGAAATTAGAGATCAGATCATCAAGAGAAGCACCTAAGATTTCAAGGTCTAAACAAAAATTAATTTATTTTCTTTACTCCTTGTACTTCTTGAAGACACAGACTGAGAAGAAAATCGGGATTAAAAGAGATGTGCTTAGGGTGAATTCATCTGCTTAAACCTCACAGGCTCGGAGATGAGTGATTAAAAAACCATCTCGAACTTGGATGGAATCCACGTTGGTGGTAATGCCCAATCTGCACTAGCGTTCCTCAGGCCCCGAGTCGTTGTGAACCAGGCCCCGGGAACATTTGACTGGAGATGATACATGGATTATATAGGTCAATTATACACTTAATCTGCCTTCTGGAGGATTAAGTATTTGCAGATTGACTCTGCCTTTGGCTTCTCCGTGGCAGTTATCAGATTAGGAAAGAGGCCCTTACCAAACCCGCCCCGTAAGCACTTAATCAGGCAGTGCAGTCAGGTTCGGATGGGGCTGCTGCTCTGTGTTCTTTGCCTTGCACAGATTTTAATTTGCTGTTCCATTATCAAATCGGGTATTTGTCCACTTTATGTGTCAGCACAATAATTGAGTGTGAATATTTCCCATTAAAGGGGTAATTTGAAAAATGAAACCTTTGCCTACTAAAATGTATTTGCTATATTTATATATGAAGCCACAGATAACCTTATTTCAATAACCTTATTAAATTACAAAAGCATGATGCATGCAAACATGTATCAATCCAACCAGGAGTCCCCCTGCTCGAGGAAGTAAATGCTAAATAGACTACCAGGAAGCATTATGTTCTTCTGTTATGTCTGTAAGGTGTATCGCCAGCTGTCCGGGTAAAGGAAACTAGTCCCAAAAATATGATGTGGGGAGAGGTGCACAAGACTCACCAGTATAACAGGTTGTGTTTCCAGGGGGGCTGATTTAAGAAAATCAAGGCATACGGCATCTGGCCACTGAGATAGTGAGTTCTCTTCTCTACAAGCAATAAGCAGGTGTGAGTGCCCCAGATGGGAGCTATGGTGTAGTGATCACGGGCCTTGCTGCGGAGCCTTCAGACTTCACCCCGATCCTTACAAGCTGATTGACCTTCCACAAGGTATTTAATCTCTCAAAGCTTCAGCCGATTCATCTATGTAACAGAGATGATAATAAGCAGAACCTCCTCGTGGAGTTGTTACAGGGTGAAATGCTGCGTACAGCTGCAAGCATCAGGCTCCGGGCGAGTGCTTGGTAAGTGTTTGCCGCCGCCACCATCATCATCACCACACTGCCATTATCATCGTCATCCCTGAAACAGGCGTGCTTTTCCCACACCTCCTCTTTTCTTGTTGAACAGAGTTCATATTAGTCTAAGGTGCTGTAAGAGTCTCGCTGTCACTTTAAGATGCTTAACCCCAGACTTGCGGAGCATTGTTTGATAGACAGGAGACTGGTACCTTTTTATTTTTGGTAGAACATAGCTCTGAAACAGGCAGAATAACAACAGTCAGGACTGGGGCTTTGGAGTGAGCCAGATGGGGGTAGGAATCCTGGTTCTGCCATTGCTGAGCTGACCTCAGGTGAATTATTTAGCCTCTCTGGACCTCAGTTTCCACAGCTGTAAATAAACTGACTTCTTACCATAATTGTGAGGACTAAGTACAGTAATGGCTGTAGACTGGCGTCGTCAACAATTCAAGAAGCATTTGGTCAGCCACATTCTCACCTCGTAGAATTATTTGTTACCATAAGTGATTTTGCACTGACCCAGCCCTACCCCTTAAACAAAACTATAGTGCCTTGGCACATTAATCGCATTTGCGTTTCTGGATGTGAGGAGTTTTTTAGGGCATGCAGGAATGGCTAATACCTTTTATTATTACAGATGCAATAAATGGGCATTGTAGACATTTAGAAAATACAGCTAAGTGGGTGTACCTGGGTGGCTCAGTAGGTTAAGCGTCTGACTTTGATTGCGGTTCAGGTCATCCCGGGGTCATGAGATGGAGCATCGTGCTTGAGATTCTCTCTCTCTCTCTTCCTCTGCCCCTCCCCCACTCCCTCACATGCACTCTCTCTCTCTTTAAAGAAAAAAAAAAAAATACAACAAAGCAAAACTAAGAAAATGTTATGTCCCCAGCACCTAGAGATTATTAATTGAATATTTATTCTGCGGGATCTCTTTTTATGTGCTTATATAAATTAGGTATTTTTTAACAAATTAAGCAGAAATTGCTTTTTTAAGCTAATGATTTCCATTTTCTATGTCAGTAGATGTTCATCTAATGCAGTATCTATATTGAGAATCCCCCAGTTGTCCCCCAGATATTCTTGACATCTGGTTTGTGCAAACCAGGGCCACGTATCACATCTGGTGGTGATACTCTTTAAACTTCTTTCTACCAGCACTGGCCCTTTCTTCACGATCCTGAGTTGTTAAAGGGACCACCGTGCCAATTGTTCTAGAGACTGGAGGAGTTTATTACCAGCTAAACATAGAACTGATTTGAGGAGGAAAAAAAAATCTAGCTGAATTCAACCAAGTAGTTCTTTTAGACATAATTAGTATCTTAGCATAATTCAACCAGGGATTTTTTTAAGCCATTCTTTGTATGCACAGAGAATTTTTGAAGCTGGCTCTAAAAAACAAAAACAAAAGCAGTTAAACTAAACTAAACTAAAAAAAAAAAAAATCCACGGAAGCTAGGGTACACATTGGCTATGGGAAGAGCTACAGGGATTTTATTTGATGTTTTAAGGCACAGATAGGTGAGTGTGGATGGGTAAATCTGGGGTCCACAGTCCAGTGCTTGTGTCTCTGTGACTTCTGTGGTGAAATCTTAAACTAGTAATTGATGTATGTGTCTCTAGACCATTAGGAGGTTTGCTTTGTTAATTCTGCTAGGATTTTCCCTAAGGTTATCAATCTGAAATTAAGTCCTCCAAATCAGTCAGAAGCTGAGTTTTCAGTACTCTTCAGATCAAATTTTAACTGAACTCTGACCTTGTCCTTATCATCTTCATTTACGAGGCTAAAGCACATATACTCCAGCCTATAAGGACATCCTTTTGAGTCTGTGTGATTATATATGTTGGAATGGAAAATAAATCTGAAACGTACCAGGGAAAGCAGTTAGGAAAGAAGAAACCATTTATTTTTTTTCCACCTAGTTTTGAACTCCAAAGTAAATTCTGACTATTAAGCCATGTCCTCAGCCATGCATTAGAGCTGTTGAGTGTCATTTCTCAAGAAGATTATGGAAACTGGACACAGAGTCAGAGGGAAATGAGAAGTAAAGGGCCTCTCCCTCCCACCTTGATTTGCAGCATTATTACATTACCAGATACACAGCACTTGCACACACACACACAATTAGGGTTTGAATTCTTGGAAGTGAACCTCAGACCCAAGACTTTTCGAAGTGGGAATTCTAGGACCATCCGAGTTCATCCTCATGACTTTGCTCCTCCAGTGCCCCTCAAAGACCCAATGTCTTCTAGATTTTCCTACTTCCCCCACCATCTAAATCTGCAGATTTATTATCTCTTCCTCTGTTAAGATGAAGAAGACTTAGTGCTGCCTTTGTTGGGATATTTGCAATTTTAACAAAATATTGAGCCAAAAAAATAAAGCGCTAACAATAGAAGTTTTTGATCTTTGATAAGACAGAAAGCAAGCTCTATTAGGGTGGGAGTGGGTGGACAGAAGTGTTTTGATGCCTCCGATGCCCTATTGCAATGAATCTTATATTCGGATACGAATCTTCTCTTGCCATAGCCTTCAGAATAACAAGCAAATGATAACAATTCATTATTTTTCTTGGAGTCTTAGATATAGAAACACATTTCTATTCCATGAGACATGGGAACGTGTCTCTCCTTGCCTGATTTGAGGTTTCAGCAATCCCAAGTGCAAAGAAGGGGCATTAATAGATTTGGATTATTTGGATTAATTGTGTCAAATGGATTATTACTATCCAAAAGTAATTGCTTATGTTTTTGTTAGTCTTACCCTTACAGATTTATATTTCAGTCACATGTCTTCAAGTAGTTCATTTCTAATCTAGCTGCTTCCTAAAGCCATTCATAGAAATAGGTCTCATTGACTTTTCGGCAATGCTTATATAAAACCAGTCTTGAATTTTCTCTGGAGCCTGTGTGCAGGGAAGAGTTTTGCTAAGTATCTTTATCAGAACAGCTTTCTCTGTTCCAGGAGACATTTGGTGAATACACTTAATTTGTTTTCTTTTCCAGAGAAGAATGTTCCAAGAATCATTCTAAGAAGCTAGGCTGATTGCTCTGTTATATTAAGGTCACAGTAGCCTTGCTAACATGACCCACACAATACTTTTGTGTCTTAGAAACGTTTTTTTTTTCCCCTATGGCAGACTATGGCATGGAGGCAGTAAGCAACAAACTTACATACACCACACATGTACACGCATGCAGACACATACACACAAACACACAGAGTAGCCAAGGCACATTTTGTGGAACAAATATTACCACATTGCATCATAAGATATGGATGTGTGTATATATATATATAATATATATACATATTATATATATATATATATTCATTAAAGTATACTTTAATGAATGAATTTAAAATGTCATCTAGGTTCTTTTTCTTCAAAGGTTGGGGCATGGACCTTCAGCATCAGCCTCACCTGGGAGTTTATAAGTGGTGCAGAATTGCAGCCCTAACCCTAGCCCAAAGGAATCTGAATCTGCATTTTAGCAAGATCCTCTGTGGATTCAAATGCACGTTAAAGTCTGGGAAGTCCTGGGGAAGATCCGTGCCTTTCTACCTTATTTGTTCACTATTCACAGTAAGAAATACTACAACCCAGTTATGTATACACATATACAACAGTAGTTTCTGAAACAATATTTACTGCTGTGTGATGCAGTCTGACATTTTCTATTACATCTTTCAGAATTTTTGGTGGTAACCAATAAAATTATTTTATCACACACTAATAGGTCACAACCCTCAATTTTGAAAACACACCTAGAACCAAGTTTCTCACCCTTGGCACTAGTGACATTTTCAGGCAAGTAATTCTCCATTGTGGGGTGCTAATCTGTGAACTGAAGAATGTTTCTGCCCACTAGATGCCAACAGCACCCCCCTCTCGGTTGTAATGACCAAAAATGTCTCCAGACTTGGCCAAATGTTTGGGGAGGGGGGTTGGAGGCTAGGGAGCAGGAGGGGTATCACCGCTGTTTGAGAGCCACTTATCTGGATGAACCAGAAGAAATGAATGCCCGACGTGTGCAGGGAAGCCTACCTCTCTGCATGTCAGATGTCCCTCTTCCACCACCACCACCACACACACAGTGAATATGTTATAGTAACAGCAACAACAAAGTGTCCATTTGTCAACCAGAGAGTTTGCTTGGGAGCTGCGCCAGTCTCAGAAATAGGTTACGTTTGGGGGCTTCATGCAACTACAGTAAAAGCTCTGAGTAATCCACAACTCTGTACCTCTCCCCCTGTTTCCCCCAGAATAATCCACTCAGAGTTGGCGGAAGGATCTGGAGCAGTGTGTTAGATCAGCAGTACTGATTCCCGCTTTGGCCTCCCTAATTGCTTTTCTTTTTCTTTTCTTTTCTTCTTATAATTCTACCCAGACCTTGGTTTTTTTGTTTGTTTGTTTGTTTGCTTTTTAAGTCATTTCTTCCACCAGGTGGCTACAAGTTATTTTTGTGTGTCCAAAAACCTGAAAAGAAGGCTCAACTTGAATACTTCATTCATTCCAAATTCCCAAATGAGAAGAAAACCGTTAATAGCTTCTTGTTCTTCTGTTAAACTCCTGCCAAGTGAATAAAAATCCAGTTAATAGAGTCTAGATGAATATCCCCGTATCAGAAGGCTTCCAGTGCTAGTATCACTTGGCATATTGGGTTCCCTTGACTGCCTTTGGCAAAATTTTTTACTCTAACCACCCATACAAACCAACAAACCTCCAGGTCCTGCCCAGGATGGGAATACTATTAATTACCAACCAGGATATAAAAGCCCCTCTCATTTTTTGTTTAAGAAGAATTAAAAAAATATATATATGTGAAGTAAGATAAGTTAAATTCATAAGTTTTCTCATGAAATTCTGAAAATCACTTTTGAAGAAAGGTAACCATCCCTCCTTTTTGTTCACAGAATTCATTATTTGGTCTAGAAAACTCTCCCATTAAAAGAAAAACCCGCATCGGGCTCTCTGCTCAGCAGGGAGCCTGCTTCCCTCTCTCTCTCTGCCTGCCTCTCCATCTACTTGTGATTTCTGTCTGTCAAATAAATAAATAAAATCTTGAAAAAAAAAAATATTAAAAAAAAAGAAAAAAACCGTTACTAGGTGACTAACCAGTTTTGGGGAGAAAAATGCAGTGGCACTCATTCACAGGTGATTTTGCCCCACAGAGAACATTCAGCATTTTCTGGAGATATTTTGCTCTCCCAGATGGGAAGGTGCTACTAGCCTCAAGTGGGAAGAGGGGAGGGGTACTTCTAAACCTCCTACCATGCCCAGGACAGCCCCACACAGCACAGAAGTATCCAACTGAAAATGCCAGTAATGTGAAGGTTAATAGATACTGCCCTAGGTGATACCTGCCTCCCACACGGATCCTCTGTATTTTAATGACATGGGCTGTGTGAGTTTAAATTTTGCTATACATCATAAGCCATGGGCTCATGGGCCATTTTCAAGAATACTTGGCAGATATCTCAGAAACTAGACTCAAAAGTCCTTCTCATGGGGCGCCTGGCTGGCTTAGTCAGAAGAATGTGCTACTCCCGACCTGGGGTCATGAGTAAGAGCCCCCACGTTGGATGTAGAGATTACTAAAAGTAAATCAATTTTAAAAATCTTTTCACAAGATTCAACCAAGGATCTAAACAATAAAAATTCTTAACATTTACCTTTCTCAGCTTGACCTTAACACTTACCCATATATAGTTCCTAGGGAGCTCCTGTACGTTCGTGAAAATTCCCATTTTGTCAATTACACTGAACACAACAGCTTCTTTCTATTGGAAGGTGTCCCTTGAGTTTTTAAGGGACTGGCTCTCATCTATCAGGCAGACTTTCAGAGCATAGGCTTTGTGCTAAGACATGCCCAAGCTCAGTGTCTGGGTCTGCCACTTACTAGTTGTGTGATTTGGGGTAATTTACTTAACCTCACCAAACCTCAATTCCCTCTTCTGTAAAACTGAAGATAAAAATAGTACCTGGCTCTTTGGATTAAGAGGACTGAATGAGACAATGCCTACAAAGCATAAACCAGTCTTGGCACATGGAAATTACTCCATAAACATCTCTTTTTGTTGTTCTCTCCATCAGTTAGTGGTGCTAATATAAAAACCAAGGCACACCTTTGCCTAATGCTAAGGTAGGCTTTGTAGCAGAGAGAAAAGTAGTGATACATTCCATGCCAACAGGATTATTAAAAGTCAGAGATGAGGGGTGCTTGCATGGCTCAATGGGTTAAAGCCTCTGCCTTCAGCTCAGGTCATGATCCCAGGGTCCTGGGATCAAGCCCCGCATCGGGCTCTCTGCTAAGCAGGGAGCCTGCTTCTCTCTCTCTCTCTGCCTGCCTCTCTGCCTACTTGTGATCTCTGTCAAATAAATAAATAAAATTAAAAAAAAAAAAAAGAGAGAGATGAAAAGCTCAGAGAATGTGATGGCAAGTCACAAAGACCCTAGTTGAGCTGCCAGATCCCTAAAGAAAATGAACTTTAAAGTAGAGCAAGATCCCAATGGGATGGGGCCTCAGAGGAGGCAGCATTGAGCTGGATCTGCATGCCTAAGATTTGGGAAGGAGAAAGAGAGAGGATTCTATGCTCAGGCACAAGGAGGATGATGTTAATGCATCCTCTGGGAGCTTTCCTGACTTACCCACACAATGTCTTCATTAGCCTTAGAGCTTCTTTTTGGAGAGGTTATTTCAGAATTTACAGAAAGGCTGGCTTCACCCAGCTTGCAATGACTCCAATCTCAGTATCCAGATATTTGCTTTGTAGGCATTGGCCATTCCATCCCCTTAAAAGCTAAATTCTTTTTATATTAATATGAGTTTTTCTGGTTTTTTAAATATATGCTTCTTAACCTGGGATTTACATCAGAATTATGTATTTTTTTTTATTTTTAAAATGTACTCACCCCAACTGTATACCAAAAATTCTGAGTCAGTAGATCAAAGATAGGGCTCAGGCATCTATTTTGTTTTTGGTGTTTTGTTTTGTTTTTTTAAGTCCAAGGATTTAATCTGATCAAGAACCGTTGATTTAAAGCAGTGATTCTCCACTGTGGGTGATTTTGTCGCCCAGGGTACATTCAGAAATGGCTAAAGATGCTTTTGGCTATCACTTCTTGGGTGGGAGGCAGATGTTACTGACCTCTAATGGACAGATGGTAAACATTCTCCACTGTAAGGACAGCCCCGCCACTGCAAAGAATTTTCTGGCCCCAAATGTGGATAGTAGTAAGGTTAATGAATCCTGATGTAGGAGATAAAAGACTGAAATATGTGTTTATATCTATTATTTCTATCAATACCTTTTTTATTTTGTATCCTATGAAACAAATTCACAGCCTTTTTTTTTTTTTTTAAGATTTTATTTATTTATTTGACAGACAGAGATCACAAGTAGGCAGAGAGGCAGGCAGAGAGGGAGAGGGAAGCAGGCTACCCACTGAGCAGAGAGCCTGATGTGGGGCTTGATCCCAGGACCCCGGGATCATGACCTGAGCCGAAGGCAGAGGCTTTAACCCACTGAGCCACCCAGGTGCCCCCAAATTCACAGCCTTTTTAAAAAAAAACTTTTCTATAGCAACAGTACACAGAGATATCCATTTTTATTTTTTTTTTAAGATTTTATTTATTTATTTGACAGACAGAGGTCACAAGTAGGCAGAGAGACAGGCAGAGACAGAGAGAGAGAGAGAGGGAAGCAGGCTTCCTGCGGAGCAGAGAGCCCGATGCGGGGCTCGATCCCAGGACCCTGAGATCATGACCCGAGCCGAAGGCAGCAGCCCAAACCACTGAGCCACCCAGGCGCCCCAGAGATATCCATTTTTAAAACAAGAACCTAAGGTCCAGAAACTACTTGCCCAGGACCTCAAGACTCCAAGGGCCCCAACTCCTGAAATAATGGCTTTTCCATCCCCAGCCTCTGCAAGCAGTGAGATTGTCTCTCTCATTGACCATGGCATCCCCAGTGTGTGGCATATGTAGGCCCTCAACGCTCTTTGCTAAATAGGTATTGGTGAATCCCCAGTCCCCATGTATTATCTTCTGTCCCTTGTCAGGGACATTTTCTGTTTCCAATTCCAAATCTAAAAATATTTATCAAGGTGATTAAGTATCTCACTCTGAATGTTTATGCTTTTCACCTGATTTTTCCAGGAGCTTTGAAGATATAACGTTCTGGTTAATTTAATGAGGAATGAGTTGTTTGGACCCACTTGATTTTTTTGGTTAATTTGAAGATTCATTGGAACACCATTTCTGTTTCTAATTTTGAAACAATTTGTAAAATGTCTTAGTTTCATTTTCTGCTTTTTTTTTTTTTTTTAAAAACAGAGTATAAATCTCTTGGTCAAGATCTTTCAGGGTTCTTGTTTTACCCAACTTAATCCCAAGGGTCACTCTCCAATCATGAAAATGTAAAATGAGTGAATTATCCAGGCTTGCATCACTAAGAACTTCCCAGACTCTAAATACAGTGCTCTTTCTGCCATACCCCATGCCTCAGGAAGAGGGAGCTGAAATGTTTTATTAGCCCAAAGCACATCTGAAAGCTGCTTTCTTGATTTGATCCCAAAGAGGACTTTTGTGGGGAGGAAAAAGGGAAACTTTCTCCTAAAAGGGAAATGCAAACAAGGGTAACAATTCCAATTAGTTGAAGGTGTCAATAAATGGCTGCTTAATAACAACAGTGATAAATTATTTAGAATTTCTTCTATGTACATTTCCCATCTTACAGCTCTGGGGGCTGATGAGAACCAGTATTTATTGGGTACTCTCTATGTGCCCGGCAGGATTCTAGATACTCAAATGTAATAATAATACACATAATTCTCATAAATTCCTTGGGAAGTAGGTTTTTACAGATAAAGAAGTTGGGTCAGTGAAAGGTAAATTGACTTCACTTATTTCAGAAGCCCGGGAAGTGACCAATGCTAGATCAAATCCCTGTCTTTCCAATGCAGAGTAGACTCCTAACTGTAATATCTTAGGGTAAAAAAAAAAAAAGAAAGAAAGAAAAAACCCTGCAGACTCAACTCTCTGCCCCCAAAGTCCCACTCCACTGAGAGCTCTGCATCCCAAATTCCTCTTCTGAGGGGTTAGTATAAGAAAACGACTATTTCCGGGGCGCCTGGGTGGCTCAGTGGGTTAAAGCCTCTGTCTTCAGCTCAGGTCATGATCCCAGGGTCCTGGGATGGAGCCCCACATCAGGCTGTCTGATCAGCAGGGAGCCTGCTTTCTCTTCTCTCTCTCTGCCTGCCTCTCTGCCTACTTGTGACCTCTGTCTGTCAAATAAATAAATAAAATCTTTAAAAAAAAAAAAAAAAAAAGAAGGAAGGAAGAAAGAAAGAAAACCACTATTTCCTTGCACAGCACCAAGGCAGACAATTTCCTGACTCCTGGTACAAGGTGGCTTATTGGTCATGGCTTGTCCACTCACAAGGAGGGGAATTGCATAGCTAATCAGCAGACCCCCTAATAAACATTCAACTCTGCCAGGGCAGGCATCCTCCTGAACGTGAGGACAGTGTCACAGAGCTTGACTTCTGTGAACACCAGCAGAACCTAGACCTAAAGGTGACAGATCCCAGGAAGTGCTACTGTACCCACTTCAGGGTAAAACCCCATCCTCAGCAGAGAGGGACCACAGCACGGTGGGGAATCTTGCATACCATATGTGCTGCAAAAACCCCTTCTACCTAGGCCCAACTGAGGGCTGGGTTTCGACTTTCAGTCTATATCTCCCTCTGTGTTCGTCTAAGATCTTTCATCTCATAAGAATAAAGTTTTGTGGTATATTTGGGGTAGAAGGAATGATGGTAACACAATACCATTACATCCCAGACAGCTGATAAATGGTTTAGGGTAGCAGCTTAAGTTCCTTAAGCAAAGCTTGACACAGTGGTATTATTAGACAACAATGCCCAAAACTTTCCTGCAAGGCCTGTTGACTCTTTTTTAATCTACCCACATAGCTAAGTTTTCAATGGCACTCTGAGGTTTTACAGATCAGCAGTGCCTTACAGGAGGGGAAAAGTAATCCAGAATTATAGAATAACATGGTTATACAATCTGTTCATAGTACAAATGCAATTGCAACTAAATCACTACATGGTTATTATCCAGTAATGCCTCAAGTGTCAGCAATGTGAAAATTTGTGATCAGGTATCACGGAAGTCCTTCCTTGATTTATTTCCAGCCAAAGCTTACAATAAACAATGTGACAAGTGATGACAGAGGGAGGGAGGGAGGAAGAGGGAAGGATGGAAGGAAGGAAGGAAGGCAGGGAGGGACGGAGGGTGAGAATGAAGGAGGAAGGGAAGGGGGAAGGGAGAAAGGAGGAAGGGAAAGGGGGAGGGAAGGAAGGAAGGAGAGAGGGAGCCAGAGTTGTTTTTTTTCATCTTGAAGCTTTAAAGAGCTTACCAGAGAGATCGTCAGCTGTTAGCCAATCCTTGAAAGTGGCAAATCCCTTGGCCAGTGGAAAGTGGTCTCTGCATTGTTTCTAAAGAGTTTGTTTATTCAAAATATGTCTGCTTTTGGCATTCAGTTTCCAAGTGAGTGGGGGCTCGGGGGTATTGGTTGAGGTCAGCTCTGTGCACTGGTTAATGAAGCTGGCTCCTGCCTGTGGCTTCTGAACACCACCAAATAGTGGAGACCGAGGCACAGGGGACAGGGACGCGGATGTGAGGGAATTCTTTTAAAGGCTCCCCACTTGGCTTACACAGAATTAGAGAAGTGGAGGCCTGTTTGCATTTGTTGGTGTACATTAGAAATGAATTTGGGCATTCAGCTTAAAGAACTCACTAACGGCAAGATGCACAAAGAAATGCTATTATGTATTTAGCACAGTCTTTGTAAGCTTGGCCAGGCAAGGGGGTTTATCAAAAGAAATATGTAAATAACACAACCTGCTTTACAAAAGAAAAGAGAACAAAATTAATCCAAGACATCCGTGGCATAATACTATTTTCTGCCCTCAGCTTTTCTTTTTATAACTTGAGACATGCAGCCTAACAGTTCAGCACAAACAATAGCACACTCAAAGAAGGGGAGAAAAAAAAACCACCCAGACCTGGGGCATCCCCTCAGTCCTTAGGAAAGAACTCCAAATGAGTCTTCAGCCTCACACACAATATTATTATTAAATCTAATGTGATGTGATCATAGCCAAATCGTTGGCTTGGGCACAATCCCCCCCCTTCCCCCTCCTTTTTGGGGAAAAAGGGGGAAGTGTTGGGAGGGGTGGGGGAACCAAGCCAATCAAAGTTAAAATAAAGTCTCTTTCTAGCAAGACTACTGTCTATAACATGTTGTTCCTTATAGAAAGTGGGATATGGTGGCATTTGCTTGATTAACTTGCTCGACAAAAGTGACAGCTGCTGTGGGTGCATGCGGATAAGCTACACGGCGCAGTTCCGCCTTTGTACATCTGTCAGCAAAAAGGGAAGAATAAAGAGTGAAAAGAGACAAATTGGTCCCAAAAGACACTCCATTCAACTTAGGAGGTTTGCCCCATTCAGGCGCTCGCTGTACGCCTCAAGTACTGAGAGCTTATTCAATTTCATTCACTCTTTCGAATGAACCCACAAGTGTTTAATTTCTTATTCTGTCGCCTCAAAAAGGTGGGGGGAGGTGGAAAAGGAGGGGGAGGGCACCTTGGAGATGGGAAGCATTAATGACAAGGCAGGGTGATCCAGGCCCACACATTAACTCATGGCTAATTTAGGGTTTAACTCTATGTGCTCAGGCCCTGGACCCATCTGAATATTTCACTGGGAGGCCTGACGCAGACATCTTATCTCCTGGCTGGTGGACCCAAAACTATCTAGATATCAAGGGCAGCCAGCGAGGTCAAGTGTGCATCTTGTGTAAGGACAGTGGCCTGAGGTTTATGCTTTTACCAGAGATGGGGTGGCAGGCTCCCCGGGATAAGGTTTGGGTAAGTGATCTGGCAAATGTGGGGGTTTTTTTCCCTCCCAGAAAGAGAAAAAAAAAAAAATTAGAGTCACACGCAGTGCGAAGTAGTAAGAGGGGAATATGGTTTCCAGAGATTAAAAATAAAGCAAGAGGAAAGGGCGCCATTGGGAGGCAGAGCCCAGCTGCACATGGGGAAAACACATGTTAACTTTTAAAAAGCAGCACTTTTTCTTTCTCTTCCTCGTCCCGGAGCCCCAGCATCAGAACCTGCGTTCTGGCCTCCTTTATATGGGCAGTTGCTCTGCACACACTAATGTTTGCTGCTGGGAGCTTCAGGAGGCTTTGCCAGTGCACCTGTGCCACCATGCTCCACCTGCTTTCTTGCCCTCTCTTCTCTGTCCTTCAGGCCACCCTGCCCTTTCTGTGAAACCTAGCACTCCCTTCTAGCTTCTGGGCCAGTGGCCCAGCCCTGTCTCTGCACCTGAGCTCTCTTCAGTGACTGCTTTTTAAGATTTTGTTTATTTATCTGAGAGGGAGAGAGGGAGAGAGCATGAGCAGGGAGGAGTGGGAGAAGCAGACTCCCCACTGAGCAGGGAGCCTAATGTGGGGCTCGATCCTAAGACCATGAGATCATGACCTGAGCCACCCAGGCGTCCCCAGGGACTGCTTTTTGGAAACTGCTCAGTGCCAACTCTGGCCCCTTAGATGACTTTCCTTATGAGAAATCATTTCCCATAGAGTGTGGGTTCACTAAGTTGGCATGGGTCTAATTTTTTTAACTGTTTAGAGGACTTTGCAAAAGGGTTCGGGACCCAGTTGTAGTTGTTGGCTTTTGTTGTCTTGAAATCTCAGAGCTTTGGACAGGGCCTCTTGGATGCTGTATCAATGTGGTTTTCTTTTTATCTGCTTGGAAAGCAGCTGTGTAGTTTGACCTCCAGCATTCCATTTACCTATTTACCTGAAATGCTTCCCATGTAACAGCATGGAAATTATGTGAATGTTAAGACAAATTCTTTCATACTGAGAGTAATGATTAAAACAACTTCAGTCCAGGAAGACAACTCCCTAAAGTCACTGCAAATTTTCCTGCACAAGAACTTCAACTTTGACTCACAAAAACTCTCATGATTCATGACTCTAGAAAGTTTAATATGTGCAAATTATGAAATTACCCCTAATGTGATTAACCAACCGTTTTAAAATTACAAAGTTGGCACTCCACTTTATCTTTCCGTTCTGTACATGAGTTACAATCCTTATTTTAGAGTATGATTTCTATAATCATTTCTATATGGTATGCAAATTTCTTATTCAGTTGCTTACGTCAATCTGCTTGCAAATTAATGCAATTTAACTCTAAATGCACTTCCCGTACCTAAGAAGCAATCAGCGAGTGGGCAGATGCTGTTCGTGAATAATCTGAATTCAGTTCATAGGATGAATCCTTCTCCTACTTCTGAAGTCCTTGTATACATATCAGAGAATAGTTTTCCAATAAATTATTCACAATTCTCACATGGATAATGGGTGGTAGGATGTGCCACCGAAACTAGAATTTCGTTTTCGACATAATTGAGCTTTCAGGGATTGCAATGACTTTGAAAGTGTGAATTTGGATTATAACTATACATTTTCTCAAAACAGTAGGTTCCTTTGAGAGGACAGAGGCTAAAGGCATGGGGGTCCATTTTCTCAGTGCACAGGGAGGCCTAGGAATAAATCCTCAACATATCCACAGAAAAATAGGCCCCAGAAAAAGGTATTGTTAACCATAGTCAGTTTGTTAATGCCCAAACTGCACACCTGCCCTGGGCGGCCCGGGTGGCAGACGAGGCCTGGTTAGAAGCTGACTGGAGCTCAATCACATTCGGCTCATTATTTACATCTTTCAGAGAAAGAAAGACCCTGAACTGAGAAAATCCAGGTACGTCAGAGAGCTGTTCTTTTTCTCTCAAATATCGCAGTTCCCTAGTCCACTCGCTTGCTGGAAGTTGGATATCAGCCTGACTGACATTTGCTGAAAACTTGTCTATTAACAGAAGTCGGAAACTCAAGTTTGTCCTGATTTGCTGTCATGGGTCCTGCTGATCAGCCAGGGGATATTGGAACAGCTGCTGTCAGGCCCATGTTCCATCTTTGCTTCTGGGTTTGACCACTAGTTACATTTTTACTCAATTACTTAGAGGACCAGCAGTTTGAGAAGTCATGTTGTGTACAGGCAAGCACAGATCCAATTATGATACTTACATTGGATTCTGTCTTTCAGGACAGGAGGGCTTTGGAGGCTAATCAAAAGAGAGAGGAAAGGTATATTTTGCCATTTGGGTACCTTAAGTTCAAAAGTGGAAGAATTTCTGAGGTATGCCTCATTCCTCAGTTTACTTTATATTAAACAGGGCATGGAGTTATATAAAATATTATTTACTTGGGGAGCCCATGGGATCTCTGGAGAGCCAGAAGCAAGAGAAATATAATGAAAATTAATAGGCAATTTATTATGTATGGCTTAATACATTTCCTTTTCTCTCTTTTTCATGGAGAATAAATTCATATTCTGTGCTATAGAAATGTAAAATGGGATTTTAAAAGTAACTTTCTTGAAGTTGTTGAGGGAATTAAATGAGTAATTCACATTGCCCGACACATGTGTGTTCACCAAACATTTCCTGTTATTATTGTTGTTATTGCTATGTATTAATATTAATGTCATTATAGAGCTTTTTTCCAAAATAGGTTCAGTAGAATCTAAGTGACCTGAAAGATATTAGTAGGTGGGTCATGGAAAGTGGTTCTTTAGTTAAATATGTTTGAAAAATATGAGGAAGAGTTAAATGTGTTTCTTTACTGCAGGACTTACCTGAGCATTTAGTTTGTTATGCAGCCCTGTGACTCTGAATTGCCAACAGCATTTAGAGGCTAGATCATGCTTATATGTCTTCACAGACACATTCACAGGCCCGTGAAAATTGCACACCCGGAAACATTTATGCCAATATTTCTTTTATTTCCTTTTGATGTTTTGCAGTTGACTCCCTCAAGTCTTTTTTTGTCTAGAGTTAGCTCCACTGGCATAAAACAGCAAACAGCAAACATTCCCCAGTAAGAGTCTCTTGTCCTCCTCCTCCCAAATTCTGGAGCTGATAGCTAGAGGCCCGAGTGGGGCACACGACTTTGGCTGCAGCTGGGAGGCTGCTGGCCTTTGGTGCACACGTGTTCTTTTCTTGTTATTGGGCATTGTTCTGTGTCTTCATGATGTTTTTGAGCCTATCCCACAGCCTCAAACCCATATACTTCAGAATTTCCTTGGATTCCAAAGGTGACAGGCCCTTACTCCAAATCTCAAAACAAGTTCTTGTCCTGGACAAAGAAAGAAGTGGCCTCTATCTGGAGCTTTCCAGTCCAAGTACATGTCACTGTTGAAATAAATAAAAAGATACAGACTCTCCAGATTGGTTGAGCTGGGCTGGGAGCCCTGCGATAAGAGGTCACTGGTGTGAGTTACTATGGTAATTGAGCACTATCAGGAACACTTTTGCTCTCATGAGCATTAAAGCACATAATAATAGGCAAACAACAGTGGTTAAAGCAAGCAGGTAGGATTACTATGTTCTTTTGTCAGAAGTATATAATGTCTTGTAGTCAGTTTTAAAGACTTCTCAACCCCCAAATCCACCCCACCATCACCTGCTGAGTAATTTTGTATGCTTAATCTCCTGCCCTCAACTCGAAGATCTCTGCTAATTTGAGGCAAATGGGTATTTCTGACATTAAATAGGGCAGCAAGGAAGCTCTGACCTAGAAAGCCCGCGTTCTGAAGCAGCGAGAAAAATATTCTTTCAACAATTTTCGTTAAGACTCTTTTGAATGAGGGGGCGGGGGTGGGGGGTGCAGCTTTCACTGCAACGGGAGGTTGCAACCTCCCAAGGAAGGGGTTTTGCAGACCAAGAAAAAAAGAAAGAAAAAAGAAAGAAAGAGAAACTTGCAGAGCATCCCCGCTCTCAACTTCCCCCATAAAACTTGTCACTTCGCATTGCCATCCGCTACCGCAACAATAATCACTCTGTGCCTATTGCTAATTGCAAGCACAGCTGAGGCCCAGCGGGGGGCCCTTGCACAGTCTCAGGCCTTTATACGAGGCTCAATCTGTTGTATGGCACTTGTTCACACACAAAAAAACTACCAGCAAAGGCAGAAAGAGGCAGAGTCACAGGTTCCTTGTAATCCCTCCGCCTCCCCGCTGACAGCCCAGCCCTAGAAGCATTCCTGGTTTTGTCCTCCTCTTCACAAAATCTGAAGTGACCTTAAGCTACGTGCATGTCAGCTTTTGAATGTCGAGTTGCTGGCTCCTTCAGGTGCATTAAGGAGTGGGGCGGTGGGCGGTGGGGGGGGCTACATCTGGCTTCTGCGTGTCTGTTTGCAGCACCCCTGGGGCGAGCTGTGGCTTCCTGTAACATGTAAAATATGAGTGTGAACTCAGGGTTCATGGCAAGGAACAGGAGGTCATGCCTCCATTCAGTTCTGAGTAAAGAAACCGGGAGTTTGCAGATGTTTTTCTGTATGTGTAATGACACCGCCCCCCTCCCCAGCCACCAAGCAACTGAGCGCCGTTTTTTGATAAAATGTGCCACAATCAGTGTGCTACTTGCAGATTTATTCATATCAATTTTTGCAATTTATATATTCAGAGACAAGATTGCTATTTCGGCAACTTTATGTTGGATGCCGTACGTTTGCGTCTAGAGAAAGAGGGAGAGAAGTACGGGGTGGGGAGGGTGGGCACAGAAAGAAAAGAAATTAAGTCTGTTCTGAGGCCCACCAGCTGGGGTGTTGTCAAGGCGACAAAGCATCGGACAGGAGGTTCTGTGTCCCCCTTTTGCCCAGCGGTCACTTCCTGCCTAGGCCTGGAGGTGGGAAATCTATTGCTTCTGGCCCAGAAGAAGATCCACTAACAGCTACTATGAGGAAGGGAGTAGAGTTGGGGCTGGTGGAGAAAATCCCCTCAGTAGATAAGGTTCCGGCCACCTGAAGAAAGGCCTTCCCTCCTCCCGCCAGGTTAAGAACAGGTGTAGGCCCAAGTAGATGCTTGGCCCTAGCCTCCATCTGGGCCTGGCAGGGGGCATCCAGCCCCTTGTGTCCACCTCGCTACCCTCCTGTCCAGTTCCCACTTCGAAATTTCTGTTCCCAGCCCAAAACCTCAGACCATATTTTCACCAACGAACGACATTGGTGGAGCAAACATGGAGATTAATCCTCCTTAGCCCGGGGAATAAATGCTCCTCAGTGGGGCCGGGTTAATTGCCGAGCTTGGTGCAAAGATCATTTTGAGGCATTTAAGAAATACATGATTTTTATTAGTACAACTGTTCCACGCAGGAGTTATTTCTCAGCAAAGGGCAAAAGCTTTGCCTGCCTTGCATTATTAGCCTAATTCTACTTAATTGTTTCCTAAAATAAGGGCTTCCTGAACACACATTCCAAACCTTAATAAGTCTGTTATGCTGGGAGTGATTCTGGATGGGGCAGCTGCTGCCCTTTTGGGCAGGGGAACTGGGATCTCAGGGCTGATTGCTGCTTGATCAAATCTACGCTTGGAAAATCAGGGGCGGGGGTTCTGTCAGGGGCCGGGGGAGTCTCTGTGAAAACCTAGGAGGTGACGTGTCGCACAGTGCGAAAAATGCATCCTTTTTTGTTGTTTGGACCCAAGCCTCTATGAGGATTCTTAGTTCTCGTCTCTGGGCTTCATTTAATTCTATTTCACAGATTTAGAAATGTTGGCCCCGTGGCATGTTTTAAATAAACCAAATAAATGACTGAGCAAATGCTACCAGATTTGTTCTTTGTTCTTTGCTGTCTCAAAATTCGGCCTCGAGAAACTGTCTCAGTCCTGTTATTAAATGAAATACCCATGTTCATCTTACAAAGAATTTTTTGGCTTTTTGTCAAACATGGTTGGGTGTCTGGATTAGAATTTGTATATTGTTACATATCTGAGCTTTCTTAAGGAAAGTTTCATTTTCAGTATAGGAAGTGATTTTATTTTCATTTCCCATGTTTTTGTTTTAATTGTGGCAAAATAATCATAACATAAAATTTGCCATGTTAACTATTTCAAAGTGTACAGTTAGGTCGTGTTGAATACATTCACATTGTTGGTGTAACCAGTCTCCAGAACTCTTTTCATCTTGCAAAACTGAAACTCTGTACCCATTAAATGCTGACTCCTCACTTACCCCTCCCCTGCCCCTGGCAACCACCATTCTGTTTTCTGTTTGCGCAAATTTGACTATTCTTGATTCCTCATATAAATGGAATCATACAATATTTGTCCTTTTTTCACTGGCTTCTTTTACTTCACATAGTGGCCTCAAGATTCCTCCATGTTGTAGTATATGACAGTGTTTCCTTTCTTTTGAAGGCTGAATAATTTTCCACAGTGCGTGTGTGTCACCTTCTATTTATCCGTTCTGTCTGTGGACCCTTGTATTGCTTCCGTCTCTTGGCTTAGAATTGTTATGAATATTGCTGATATGAACATGGGCATGCAAATAACTCTTCAAGATCCTGCTTTCGGTCTTTTGGCATCTATATTGAAAAGTGAAATTGCTAGATCCTTTCCTGATAGCGCTTCCTCGAGTTGTGGAACTGGTAGAATAGGGGTGTTTGCATTTGAGTTGAGATAGTGGTCACAATTGAAAATTCACATTAGTGCCTCTGCTTTCCCATCCTATGCCTTCCTATCATTCGGTAGATATCTATGGGTTGGTCTTTGGCTTCGTTCTCTCATTCAGGGAGGGTAAACTGTTTCCAGAAATATCTTCCAAGTATCAGGAAAGAAAACCTTTCAGAGACCATCACATCTGCCTGCAGATAGCCACCTGCCGTACTGAGATGTGGGATTGGGCAGGATTCACGGGGTTTCATACAATCCGATTCTTTCAGAAGCGACCAACGCCTTTCCAGTCTGCCTTTGGGTAGCTTGGATAGTTTACAGAGATTGCCAACAAGTTAATCAAACCATGAAAGAAAAAAAAAAAGGAAAAAAAAATGTCTTGCAGAGGAAGACCCCTGGATAGTCCATGTAAGCTTAGCTTTGGATTAAACTCTCCTGCTTGATTTGCTTTCAGAAGGGATCCTTCAGGACTCTAACTTCCCTTGTATTTCCCCTTCAGCAAGTAATAGTGACAGGCCTGACTTGGATAAGAAGGGGGCAATGCATTCAGGATCCAAGTACGGTTTGATCATTTCGAACATTCATTTGAAATGTAAGTGCCTTGTAAAGACTTTTGTTGTTGGATGCTTCTGCACATTTCAGGGTTAGAGTTCAAATTTGGTCTTGAATAGATAACTGCTTATTTTAATAAAAATATACTAAGGTATTAATTAGGCCCTTTCAGAGGAGGTTAAAATGGTATTTCTCCCAAATGCTAAATTCTGTTCATCTTCCTATAGAAAAATCATCAGTCTTAAGCAGTAACAACTTAAGTTAAAAAAAAAAATAGTTTCATTTGCTCTGTCTTTCTTATGCGAAGACACTAAAGGCAAAAAGAGTAGGTATGCTCTCAGCTCCAGGTTGTAGGTGAGGATGGTCTCTGGTGCCTCTGAGTTCCCCATTGGTCTGGATTGCATCAGACTTTGCGGGGCGTGATCCAGAGTTTAGTGCCTTGCAGAACCACAGCAGTAAGATATCTTTGCAAAGACCTCAATGAAACAGCTGTTTTAGGCATCCAAAAAATTGCATAGTTAAAAAACAAAACAAAACAACACCTCCACTATAAAGGACTTTTGAGATAGCTCGGAAGCTCATTCTGATTACCTTCATCCTCTGCCTTTGCTGTTTGTTTACCTTTTGGTGTCTTTGTGCTTTGAGCTGAGCGTCCTGAAGCTGTGATGGGGAAATACCCATTTCTAGGTTCAATTGTTTGGGGGAACCAAGTCCTGAATTACAGTAACACTGGAGGAAAACAGAAGATTGCATTTTTCAACTGTGTGCCCACGTTTAAAAGCACTCAGATGATCTGCCCTTTCAGAAAGTGTTGCTTCAGCCCTTGGGGAACTTTGACAAATCCTGAAATTTGCATGTGGTTGTTTACTGCTTTGCCTATTTGGCATAGTTGGATTGAACACGCCAAGGTTTCTTTGTCAGACCCTATCTGAATCTGGAATAGAACACTGAATACAACCAGATCCCTGGCAATCCTTAGACCTGAGAGACTCATGGGGCTGTGGAATTGTGGCTTGGGTTCATGAAGCTATGGGAACCTTGGTAGAAGTGTCAAGAAACTCTGGATGATGCTTTTCAAATGTTCTTAAATTACCCATATTGTAAGGAAGAAATACGCATTGAAAGGTGCAAATGTAAAAGATTTCATTAAGGTATTTCAATACAGCAATTTAAATAGGTTGTGGGTTAATTCCCCTCAACTAATAATAACCCACTTTTGTCACAAAAGCAAAGTGAAGAACTTAGTCATAGGGGTGTGGTCAAAGTATTCTCTTCCTCTTTGACTCCTTGCCAACAAACAGAATGCCCTTGCTTTCATTAGACGCTCTAGGCAAGGTACTGAGCCAATTTCTCTGATGCATGGCTGTGTTGAGTTGGAGAAAGGGTACTTTCCAAAGAAAAGATTACCATCCTCCAGCACTCACTGGGTTTCTTCAGTTCAGAAGTACAAATTGGTTACCAAGAGGTTATACATTGCCTGTTTGTACAGACATTTTTAGAAGAATGGAGGCTTTCTCAGAAATCTTCGTGCAAACCCTAAAAGCTGCACTTAGAGAGGTAGGATTCCCTGTTTGTAAGGTGGGGCAGGATAGCGTGGCTAAGGTTTTAATAGCTAACATGTAGGATGTGCCTGGCTCTGTGGTAAGCACTCCACACATATTAACTCCTCACACATTAACTCATTTAACCTGCCCCCCCCAACCATAAGTAGTTTTCATTATAATCCCCATTTAGCAGATGAGGAAACTGAGGCTTAGAGAGGTGAGAGGTAAGGGGACTTACCAAGATTCAAACACAGGAGAGGCCCGGGTCACATCCTTTCTCTTGGCCACAGGCTGCCCTGCCTCTCAGCCTCTTTAGCTTCATCTCTTGCTAGTGGCCAGGCCACTTCTCTGAGTCCTGGATTCCTTACCTGCTAACAGAGACTCAGCTTGTGAGAATTTAGCCACGAGCTGCCCAGGCATTTAGTGTGTGTCTGCCTGGCATATAGGCTTGACCATGCCAGTTTCAAAGGAAATACATATTTAGAAATGAACTAACAATAGAACTCAGATCCTTGTGGATTTCAGCTATCATTTATGCCTATGATATATTGGACCAAGTCACAAATTTTTCATCCAAGAAAGTGTGTGAAGTTGGTTTGTGGTGGTTATTGGCCCTTAGGCCAAATGCCGTACTTTCAAAAAAGAGCTCATTTTTACAATATTGAGCAAAATATTACCCTTAATTATAGGCATGGGGCAACATGTCTTGTTCGACATGTGTGTATATATATGAGAATATATTTTGCTTAAAGCAAGACACTACAGTATGTGTGTTCTACTTCAATAGAACTTTTTTTTTTAAGAGAAAAAAAAGAGTCTTTTTAAAGAGACAGCAACAGAGAAAGACCTGGGTTTTGCACTAGGCTATTTTCATTGGATTTGTTACTCTGCCTAAAATTATTTCTTTTATGGTGCTTTCTGTTCTTTAATTTCACATGAAACCAAATTTCCCCAAGGTCTTACTATGTTACTGTCCCTATTACACTGAAAATTTTAAAGCTTATGATGTGTAGTTTTTCAGAACTGAAATTTTAAGATTTTATTTATTTGTTTGAGATAGAGAGAACATGAGAGGGGAGAAGGTCAGAGGGAGAAGCAGACTTCCCACAGAGCTGGGAGCCTGATGTGGGACTTGATCCCAGGACTCCAGGATCATGCAGGATCATGACCTGAGCCAAAGGCAGTCGCATAAACAACTGAGCCACCCAGGCGCCCCAGAACTGAAATTTTAATCAGTGTTATAGCTTTTGTATTTCTAAAATTCTCAGGAAAATTTAGTCCATTGTGATAAAGGCAACTTTTCTAGTTGTGTTTCTCTTCAAAAACTCAACCTGCCCCCAGTGAGAACTTTCTACCAGTAGCATTTGCTAAGTTACCAACCTAAAAGCAAATAAGAAGAGATCAGGAAGGGCTACAGAGAAGAAGAAAAACTACACTGATTCTAGCTTAGAAACTACATGCCCTCATTCCCATCCAGTTTTTTCTAATCATTTCCATTAAGACTCAGCAATGATTGTCTCCCAGCCATTAGTTCTTTAAGGCTGTTGAGACACTCTGCTTAGCCAGTTTCTAAGTCATAAAAAGTAGAATCTTCAACCCCAAGCCAAGCTTGGGCTCTGAGGGAAACAGGTTCCACAGCATTATCCTACTCACACACTTCTCCTTTGAGAATTCCAGAGCTGAATGACTTTGCTGAGGAACCACACAGAACTGGAATTGTCTCTCTGTAAATAGGCCATTACTTTTTAACATTTGCATTGAATGGGACAACTTATACACATGTTAGTGGTAAATAACCAACTTGAAGCCTATAGGACCACTTACTAGTTGTGTGACCCCAGGCTACTAACTTAATTTACCTATGCCCTTTTTCCTCATCTACAAAATGAGGCTATTAATAGTGTCAACCTCCTAGAAGTCCAACTCAATGACTGAATTATAAAATGTTTGCAGAATACTGTGCATAGTACTTGAATATTGAAAGGGCTAGGTGTTCAACAAATAGCTAACTACAGGTTCCTCCTGCTATTCCAAAATAGAGCATTCCTCTGAAAACCTTCTTAAGCCAGAATGGTATAAAGTGAAGCAGCAATTACCATTAATTTATATGGAAAAATTTTTGAACTTCCCCAAGCTCCCAAAATAACCTCTTTTAGGGTTTTCTGATACCTTAGGACACATCTGGCTAATGGATGCACAGAATAAATGGAGATAAAGCGCAGATGCTCGTAGACACCCGTTAAAGCTCTGGTGGCCTGAGGCTGAGATGCTGAGTATAGTTCCCAGGGAAGGAGTTTGTTGGGGCCACTCTCGCTGCTCGAGACTTGCTGCAACAGAAACGCTGACCGCTGTTTTTGCTTTCTGCCTTTTTTCATTAAAGCAAAAATCCTCTTCCAATTTCTTTCAGTTAGCGAAAACGGGGACTAATGTAGGTCCTTCGTAAAAGCGAAGTGGCACAAGGTAAACTTTAGAAAAGTGGGGGATACCTGTACTTTCATTAGCTGTGTGTATGGCCTATCCAGTACACAACAGTTCTGCGTTTAAAACAGCAGACTCTAGTGCCAGATACGTGGTCATACCCAATAGGGGGTTGCTTACGTCTAGGGCATATGTTACTCTCGTGATCGGTGAGGATGGAGGCACACCGCGAGTTGTTCTCTGCTCGCCCTCTACTCCTTGCTGTCATTGCCGCTCTTGTGTGATAGACGGTTTGCACTGAAGACAAATGAGTCATTAACAGTCAGGTCTCTTTAGGACATCAAATTAACATCAGGATAGGGAATGCAGGTTTCAAAGGAAATACATATTTAGAGAGGAACTAACAATAGAACTCAGATCCTCCTCTATGGAGGTATTCAGATGCATCTAGGTGGCTCTGGTGGCAGAAGACATGAGGGCAGCAGCCATCCTGTAGTCACCGTCTTGCTGGCTGATTAGGGCGTCTCCAAATCCAAGTGGAAGTCCAGTTGCTGTGAACCCTCTATTGTCTAGTGAAGTGTGAAGTATTCATCATCCTATCTCTCAATCCTGCAGCACTTCCCAGTGATCAAGTTTCCAGGGGAACAGGGAGCCCTGGGGCTGGGATTAGGAAGAGGTGAAGGAGTCCCTTATCAGTTATAAAAATTAAGGGGAAACCAAAAAAATACGGTGATTAAGATCAATAATCTTTTAATACCACCTTAAAAAATCAAAATGGATGCAAATAATCCAGGATGAACAAAATATCAGAATATTAATTAAAGACAATATCTGATCCTGGGGTGCCTGGATGGCTCAGTGTGTTAAGCCTCTGCCTTCAGTTCAGGTCATGATCCCGGATCCTGGGATCAAGTCCTGCATCTGGGTCTTTGCTCAGCGGGGAGCCTGCTTCCTCTATGTGCCCCCCCCCCCGCCTACTTGTGATCTCACTCTGTCAAATAAATAAGTAAAACCTTAAAAAAAAAAAAAAAGACAATATCTAATCCTGTATTTGCAAGTTCCTGCCTCACTAGCCTCACCCTAATCCTGGTATGGTGAACCCCAATATTATGGAAGAGAGAGTTATGTATAAGGGTTTCTCTGCATGAAGTCAGTGTGTTTACAAGGTGCAAGGTGTTACCTGAGTAAATCTGCATATTAACTGTCAAAGCTCCTACTAGAAATGAATCATGAAAATTCCTTTGCATTGTATATTGAAAAGGCTCTCTTTATGTTTCTGGGGATAATTATAATAGTCGCTAATTTAATTTATTTTTTTAAAAGATTTTTATTTGAGAGAGGGTACATGCACCAAACGTGAGTGGGGGGGAGGGGCAGAGGGGGAGGGAGAAGGATGAGCAGACTCACTTGAGAGCCACTCGGAGCTCTATCTCAAGACCCTGAGACCATGACCTAAGCCTAAACTAAGAATTGGACGCTTAACCAACTCAACCACCGAGGCGCCCCATTGCTAAATTTTATTGAGTGCTTAGTATGTGAGAGTAACTCTGCTGGGCACTTTACATAATTATCTTTTTTAATACTCGCAGTAATCCTATGAAGCAGGTACTGGTATTAACCCCCAAGAGGAGACTGAGAGTCAGAGAGTTAAGTATCTTGTTTGAAGGTTATCCAGCTAATAAGTAGCCAACCCAAGTTAAGCTGTAACTTGTGCACAGGAGGTTTGAAAAAATCACTCATTATTTGTCTGAATTCTTTTTATCCAGTATTAAATCTAGGTCTAATGTAGTTTAAAATGTGCTTTATGCACCCAGGATGGTTGTCTAGGTTTGGGTGGTGATCTACCACAAAACACTTCACAATGGAATTGCTGAGAGTTAGTCCATGTCCTGTAAGACTCATGCATGCAATTCCAGAGGTATTCCGACAGGAGCCATTTTCTCCACAGCCACATGCCTTTCTCTGGTCACTTGCTCATCTTCCTCCCCCACCTTTATGGCATTTCTTGGTGTGAGAGAGAGAGCAAGAAAAAGAATAGAGAGGTGATGGTGATGGTGATGAAGATGTGAGTGGTGACGGTGGTTAATGGTGGTGGTGGTGGCAGCAACTCACATTTCTCAGCCCCAGTATGAGGCTGAGAGCCTTGCTAGCATAACTTCCTTGGGTCGTCAGAAAGCCTCTGAAAAAGCCTGATTAATCCCCATTTTCTGATCAGAAAACTGCATCTTTGAGAATGTAAATAATTTGCTGAAGATCACAAAGCTAGGGGAAAGACAGGTGAGGCCTCTGCTCTTAAGGACTACACCGTAGAGAGGAAGAAAGAAAGATTAAATGACAGAGTCTCAGAGCAGCCTTCCAGCTTCTCCTCAATAGAGCTTTCAGATCTGGTTGCAACTACTAGAGAAGTACCCAGCTTTCCAAGGGACTTCCTCTGGATGGGCATCCTTTTGGGTTCCAGCTCCAGAACCCTCACCAAACTCTCCCCAGAGAATATTTTAAAGGAGCCCCAGGTATTGGGGATTTTATTTCTCCAGTGCTTTTTTAAGATTAAAGGAACCTTATTTAGGAAGTTTCCAATTAATATTCCTGAACAAAAGGGAGGCCAGCAAAGGAGTCATGATTATACTTAAACACTTAGTCCAGGTTGAGAGCCCACAATTTTTTTCCTAGGGTTTAGAGAGCATTTTATCAAAGTTTTAGTGTCCCAAGTATTAGGATATTTCTGGAAAAGGCATATCTGCACCCAAGACAAAACAAAATGGGGAGACCTTAAAATGTTTCATTTCCTGTTTTGAAGAATCCTAACAAATCTGCCTTGTTAGCATCTGCCTCAAATAAAGCAAACCTGAATAATAAGCCCCAAATGAGAACAAGCAGGAACAACCCAGATACCCAGTAATGTGCTGGTAAATGTTTAACAACTGGCTTTCTGGGAGGGAGAATGCCGTGGTTTTTGGTGTTTGCCAATTTCCATGGTGTAAAAACTCCCACTAAGGCCTATTTCTAGCTGTCGATGCGAGATCCTGAGCATGCAGTTGGAAAGAGGTGCACACGCTCAGCTCTCCCGACCAGCATATTCTTTCGCCCCTCCTAGGGAGGAGTAATTCCATGATCAGCTCTCTTAATCCAGTGCCTAATTCTAAAAAAAAAACCCACTCCTAGACTCACTAGCTGCGTGACCTTGGGCAAGTCATATCACCTCTCTGGGCCTTTGTTTCCTCCTCTACTAACAGGGAAGATCTTTTTTCACCTCTAACATTTTAAAGTTCTAGAAGGCAGTGACTCTTGCTTCCTCCGACACCCAAATGCCTTTAAGCGCCTTTCTGGAAAACCAAGTTAGCGCTGTGCCGCATCCAAGTTAGCGCTGTGTGCCTCCAATTTCATCTACTGAGCATAAGGTTTGGAAAGGAGTGACTTACTCCCTTTTGCCTCTTGAAATGCGTAGCCAATGGGGCATCATACATTTTTTACACTTCTTTTGCTAGATGTGAGATCCAGGAGGAAAGGCATGGATGTTCCAGGGCTCTCTTATTCTCCTGGGGTGGGAATCGACAAGCGTGATACACTAATCCATTGCTGTATGTATTTGCTACCTCCCTACCCTTTCCGCAGCAGAGAGAGATTCAGAGTATCCTACCTTTTTATTTTTGTTTTTATTTTTTACTCTCTAGAAGCCATTTGCAAGAATAGGAATTACTTATACAAAGTAAGAGGGGGGGGGAGGTCGTTATTTTTTTTTCCCCTGAAAGGTGGCACGTCTCTCAGCAAAGAGAAAAAGGCATGTTGCACGAGGCTTGCTGGCAGTGATATCAGCCAGCGCCGGTTTGCCTGTTGTCACAGCCAAAGCAAAATGCCACCTCTGCCTAGAAGCCAGAGTGCCACATTCCTCTTTTGTGTCCCCAAGATGCACCTGTCGTGTGGCCCTGGGTGTGTAGGTTTGGCCAGGAGGCCCCCATGTTCTTTGACATGTCATCTTCCAACTCCAGGAGGTGGGGTCGAGGGGGTACTGATGCTTATGAGTCTCGAAATATGTTACTGCGTGTTAGAAAAAGCCCAGCAAACAGGATTTGAGTGCTGGGGTGAACACAAGAGAGCCCCCAGTTGCTAAGAGTAAGGGAGCGCTGCAGGAACGCTGGTGACCTAGTGGTATTCCTGTCCCCAGACACCATCTTAATAAACCCAGATGCAGTGACAGCAAAGGCTCCAGAATCCCAAGGCAGGAGGTGCCAAAAACACTCCCCAATAATCACTCCCCCACCTCACCCCACCCCAAAAAAGTTTCAGTAAAATGTTCTCACTCCTAGAGGGGAAAACCTGTCCATGCCTGAAGCAGCTTGACCCCGGCAAACCCCCTCCTACATGGAGTGAACTGTGAATTTCAGGGGAAAAAATTCCCCACCCCCCACCCTGCCTGCTCCCTGGGGAGGGACAGAAGGTTCCTAAAACTGACAGTTTCGCCTCCATGATCTTTAAAAGAGCAGAAGTTGGCTGTGAGGCTGCAATGCCGCCTTGATTGGGGTAGTGTGGTCTCTGTTTGCGGCTGGGCTCCAAGGAGAGCCACAATTGGCTCTGATGAGGAAGGAGCCTAGAAATGAAAGATTGCAAAGAGGGCTTCTGAACGCCATGGCTGAGACTGTGTCGTTTCTTACAAGGTGAAACTTGGCAGTTCTACCTTGCAAGTAAAAACCCAAATTAATTTTTTTTAAAGAAATTAAGTCAGAAACAAGGCTTCAGAAAAACTGTGAGTGTTAGGCATAAACTGATTTTGGATGATCTTTAGGTGAGAAAGGGTGGAGTTACCATCAGAAACATGTTTTTATTTATGCTTTTCAAATCCCCACTGGTGTGCAATGTGTGTGCGTGTGCGTGTGCGCGCGTGCACGTGTGCGTCCGTGCTGGTTAGCACGAGAGGAGGCATCATCTCGATTCTCTAATCACTCTTTTTTTCTTGCATCTCTTCTGTGCACGGTTCATATAGATGCCCCATAAATAAATATATAGGTCCATCCACACCTTTTCATTTTATTTGTAAATTGTTTGGTATAAGCGGCAATGCGTAATGAAACCTGGTGAAGTTTAAAAGATTAGATTTTTTTTTTTCATACTGACACTTCCTAACACTGTTCATATGTCTCCGAGTGAGATTTATGAATATATGAGCAGTACTGCAAAATCATACCGCACCAGAGACTTCCTGCACCACAGGGGTGGCAGTCTAAAGTGACACAGCTTCAAGCATTTTTCACAGACAAGAAGCAAAATTTAACCCCCTTAAGGGGAAGTATGATTTCAACAGCTTGAAATGAGCTCATTTGTAGATGGTTTTTTTCTTCCATCTTCCATAATTTTTTGGTGTTAAGATTAAAACAGATTGCACAGCCGACGTAAGGGCACGGAAGCTGCCCAGAGTATGATTTGGCCCTTAAAGAAAAACCTGATTCCTTGTCTCTATCCCAGTTCCCCCAGGAGTGTAAAGGAAGGTACACTTCACCCTCAATTCATAAGGCTCTCAGCCCAATTCCCAGCATTGTCCTCTGCAGACAGGGTCTGGATTTTTCAAAAGGTAAGTAGCAGGTAATATCAGTTTGTCCCGCGGAGAAAGCCCCATCCCTCTGGGCATCTAAAACAGCGGATTTAGGAAATAAGCAGTGACTTGACTCTCAACAGAGTAAAACTAACCATCAAAAAGGAGAATCAGAAGAGCCAGAATGGTCTAGATGTATTGATTGTGTAAGAGATGTTGATTGTGGAAGAGTTCTGTCTTAGATTCAAAGTCCAAACCCATCTCTTTTTAGGCTGATCGGGTACCATGGCATTTTTGTGTCAACTAATGTTCACAGTTTATCTCTGCTCTCAAATTCCCTTTAACCATTTAGTCTCTCCTCGGAACAGAACAGGTGCTCAAACATGGTCTGCTTCCTCTCTCCTCTGCAAACGCTTCGTGATGTGTTGGCTGGAGAACTTTTGTCTCTTTTTTCAGCAATGGTACAACAGCTCCATGAACGTGATCTGCACCTGGTTGACGGACCGGATGGACTTACAGCTTCACATTTATCAGTTGAAAACACTAATTAGGATGGTAAAGGTAAAAGAAAAAATAATTATTCTTCTTTGCAAACAACTCACTGAAATACCTTTCATTGTCCAGCTGCAGAAGTTGCTTAACACAAAAGATATTGGCTTACATATAAAACAAGATGATTTCTAAAGCAGCATCCCGTGCAAGAAAAACCTATGAAATCACTTCGGGATGCGTGGTTAATTCATTACTCAGACATCAAAGGAAAAATTAACAAAAAGGAATTTGATATTTTATCCAGGCCAGAAAAATACTTTACGTATCTGTCATGCAAAAATACTGCAGGGGCCTTCGTGCCCTGTGCATTAGACTTTCAAAAGCTGGTTTGGGTACCATAATGCTAATCACATAATTACCAATTTCATTTATGGTTTAATTAAATAAAATTTTGCCACAATTAATGTAATAGAAATATTTACCTCCAGCTATTTCTAAATATGTCCTGTGATCATTATCAGGATGCAAATCAATATTGTTCTCATAGTTAATTGAAGTAGTTTCTCTTACAATGCGTGTATACAATCAAATGGAAAGGATCACAAAGGTGAGATAACATACCCTGAAAGTAGCTTTTTTCCCTGTTCTTGTGTGTGTGCCTTGGACTAATGATAATTATTTCAGCGTGAAATCTCAGTGGTTTACATGAAATAATAAGATCACAGAAGGGGGTAAATACGTTTTTGATCATTTCAGTTTCCATTTGATGCTTTACCATAGAGGGTTTTAAAACATTCGTGATGCAAAAATCTCCTTCAAAGCAGAAAGTGTCTTTAAAAACATTTTAACAACAAAACATAGCTGAATTTCTATGTCTTAACGGTTTGCCAGAAGTCCCCCCCTCCACCCTGTCTCTACCCCCTACCCCCCTCTCCCCCCGCCCCCCCCCGCCCCCAACCCATTTCTTAGTCTCTTTAGGATTAGCACCATTTCATTGAAGGTGCTCCTCTACCCCAGTGCTGACTTAAAACCAATTACTGTTCTGTTGAGTGTAATTAAAGAGAATTATTATCATCTGCATTTGATCTCACAAAGCGTCTGCGCGGGGAAGGTTACAGACAGCCGTGTATTGCAGATCTTAAAAAAGAAATGTATGCACTCGGACCGTAGACCCAGCCTAATTTTCATATTTTTAAAATTACAGTTCCTAAAGCAAGCTCATCAGCCATTGCCTGAGCACTTGAATTCCATGTCCTGGGAATAAACACTCTTCTTTTGAGGGAGGCGGGATTTGTTTGTTTGACACTTACTGGGTGGACATGAAAAGAAGACGTTAATTTTATGATTTTAAAATCTATATCTTCCCATTACTGCTATTTCTAGATCTATGTTGGGAATATTGGAACTAGCAATATTTCATTAAGGAAAAAATGTAAGTCTGAGAGAGGTTTATTCTTAGCCTTCTGCCAAAAAAAACCACAGACATGAACCACAGAGAAGGGACAGAAATGTCACTGGCAAAAGAGCTCCCTTCACTTTTGCCGGGATGGGCTCAGTCTAACTAGTGTCACAACACACAGGTATGAAGCAGAGTGTGCCCCTCTTCACTAAGCCCATTAGCCAGAGGTCTCCTTCCTCGAGGCAAACGTCCAAAGACAGTTGGTTTGCTTTCCTGCCTCCACTTCCATTCTCTTCATTCCTTCATTCTTTCCCTCCCTCCCTCCCTTCCTTCAGCAAGCATTTACTCACTCGTCCAACACTGGATAAATACTAGTTGAGCCCCTCACCGTATATTTCAAGATGGAAAATTTTTAAATGACTAGATATAGTCCCTGTCTGCAGGCAGTTAGAGTTGAGTTAGGGACTACTGCTCTGGAATTTGAATGAAGAGGAGAACCCTCAAGTGATTTCTACCTTTCTTTTCCCCATCACACTCTGGCACCAGTTATATTATCTTAAGTGGAAACAGAACAACTGATTGAAAAGTACAAAAAAATCAAGTTAATCTTCTGGATATCTGGTCTGTACCATGCCCAGAATTTACTCAGCCTCCTACCCTTTCCCATCAAGGTGAAGACAAGTCAGGTAGCTATCTAGCTACCTAGGAGAGCCTTGCAGTTTGATCCATAATTAAGAGGACCTGTTAACTTAGTGCCAAAATCAGATTGCTTTTACAAAGGAAAGAAGGTGCCGTGATTAATCATGTTGAGACAACAGGTGTAAAGGGGACACGCGATCATCATATCCATAATTTGATATTATTGGACTTCACTGAGCTGAACTGCATTCACTAGTTAACTCTGCAGTCATTATGACATGGGACCTTCAAGAGGGGTTGACATTGTGATTGTTGATACTGTGGTTGCATTAGATGGACGACAAGAAACAGAAGTCACAATGGGAATGCACTGAAGTATTTAACATTCCTTCCCATGCCCCTTTAGCAAGTGTCCCATATCAATATAAAAAACACACAGCAGAATCAGTAGCTGAAATGATATGCAGTGTGATGAGAAAAGTTGTTAGAGGGAGACCTTTTTCCAAAAAAATGTTAAGAAGTAGACAACAGCCAGATGCTTCTGGTCATGTTCAATTAACGCTAAGCGATTTCTAGAAAAAAACAAAAAAACAGTCCCTGGGATAACTCAGGAAATCCGAGAGAAATCGCCTGAAGGAACAAAGAATTTGTGGTACAGTAATACCAAGCCATTGTTCTTGAAAATGAGCCAAATTTCTTCCCCAAGACCATGAAGTTGTGAACGGAATAGATACATTTCTTTCCCAGGGAGATAAGAAATGAATCACATGTCTGTGACATATTGATGAAGCATTAGCACTCCATCTTCCCCATAGTTGTTGCTGCCCATACTAGGTTTCATATACCAACATACATATGTCTGTCTTCTGAATGAGACAGAGGGATACGCAGTTAGAGCCTCAAAACTATTAAAGACCAGACTGCAAAGGAAATCGCAAAATACCATAGTTGATCCATTATTTATGTGTTATGGCCCTTTACACAGTCTATCATCTTATAATATACTAACCTAAGAGAAAGAACCAGACCAAAAAAAAAAGAAAGAAAGAGAGAGAGAGAATCAAAACAATCATGGAACATTTCCCTTTATGGAATTGAATAAACACAAGCTTATGTTCTTTGCTTTGTCTCAGCTAATACAGTTTATCCTGCTACAATTTCTCATTTTCTGTCATTCGGTGAGCCTCAGTGTTCAGTACGAGTGAAATCTGAGCATGGTGGCTTTTCATTTGACAATGCATAAAGTGAGACACTTAGCCAAAGGTCAGTGTTCTCACACCCATAAGTGCTTTGTGTCCTTTCCCTCTCTTCATGGAGATGAGACCTCTTTTATCACTGATCTTTTCCCTCCTTAGAAAACCTATAGAGATTTCCGATTGCAAGGGGTCCTGGACTCGACCTTAAACAGCAAGACGTACGAAACCATCCGGAACCGGCTCACTGTGGAGGAAGCCACGGCCTCAGTGAGCGAGGGTGGGGGCCTGCAGGGGATCAGCATGAAGGACAGCGATGAAGAAGACGAGGAAGACGACTAGAATGCTAGGGCCTGGAGTCCTTTAGGACGGAGTCCTGTAATCAATGCATGTCCTTAGTCTGTTAGTTAACCCCATTAGGGAATTTTCTGTCAACTACCATGCCCATGAGATGTTTACCAATACAATTGCCATTTTAGCTATGTTGTACCAAGATTAGCAAATGACCTTCGACCCCACTGATTTCCTGATCCCATGTCTATATGTTTACAAGCAATATGGAGCACCATTCTTTAAATACTGTTCATGGAAAATACATAGTCCAACTGCTAGGTGTGTTCCTGTTCTCAGCGAAGTTAAATGATGCTTCATTAATGTACTGTGTATGCATTGACGGTAAATGGATGTGAGGGCGAGTGTACCAAGTATTGTACTTCCTTGTTTGACGTTACGTGGATGAGAGTTATTTCAATGAGTACAATGGATTAATTTAATCAAGACACATAGATGTGCTTTGTGTTTTGGAAAACAAAAGGCAAGTCTCCGGCAACCAACTTTTGGTTCTTTGTGTTCGCCTGAAATGAAAACATGAACCCCTGGTTTCCTTGTTAACTCATCCTCTCATTGATCTGTATAGTTAGCCAGAAAAGGACGGCTACCCACCAATGGATTGATGCTCTCATTTGCCACGGCAAGCGCAATCCTATCATGAGTTAACACCAAGCACAGTTCAGAACAACCGTCTTCTGTCAAAGTTGATCCTAATAAACGTGACGTTTTGCTTTTATGTTTCAATAACTATGTATGTAAAAACCTGAATATTTAAATTACAACCCTAGACTATAAATGTGTTTATAATAAGATATGGGTATTTCCTTGAGTAGACTGTAACCATAACTTAAATTATTTTGTTCCACACTGTTTTTTATATCTGTCATGTACATTGCATTTTGATCTGTAACTGCATGACCCCGGGGTCCTCTGCAGAGCTCTTTCTTTCTGTGTAAGGTAGTGGATCCATCTTGCTTTTGCCTTATATAAAGCCTACAGTTATGAAGGTGTGGAAAACTGTGGCTTCTCAATAAATAACTACTCAAATGTCCTAAGAATACACTTCTGAGTCTTTCTTCCTCTGTCTCTTTTGAAAGCCAGAACTGAAACACACACAAAGTGGGTAGAGGAGACCAAGAGCAGGGAAGAGGTCGTGTCCTTGAAACTGATGGAGGGGTGGTTTTCAAATGTTTGTCTCCACAAGAGGCAGCCAGAAGTCCCTCTAATTCAGACTTCATTAATTCAGAACGGTGGGCATTTGGACATGTTGGGCAGATTACGCTTGCATTATAGGATAAATAAGGGTCTGCTAAGCAAGAGAGTAGTGTAAACGAGAGAAATGTTCTCCTGTACGAAAAGAAGGCCAACAAACTGTTTTTAAGCACTACTTTAACAGCAGTGTTTGCATTCAAACAAAGCGTGTGCCAATTATATATGATTCTTATATATTTGTTAAAGCATCTTTCAAGATTCTCTAAGATATGGAGCACTCTTCTTGCTCCCCATTTCTTGTCGGCAAAATAATCACCCCCATGTGAAACAACTCAAATGTTTTGCACACTTACCTGTTTTACTTGCATCTGTCACTAAACCAAGCTGACCTTTCCTTGGGGCTGACCGAGGTTTAGAGACATGACAAATTGATCAGTAGGACCAGGTAGACCAGTTGTTTTCTACCAGTCAACCACTCTGAAGAGTACATCCTACTCTCTTTAATCCTTGAGGTCTGCAGGTACAAATCAACAGTACTTCCTGCCCTTAGTAGGATGACAAGGATAACTCCCATTTACTGAGCAACTATTCTGTACCAGGCATTCTGTATGTAATATCTCATTCAAATCTCACAACCACCACAAGGGAAGAGGACTGTTATAATCCTCATTATAAACAAACAAACAAACTGAGGTCAGGAAGGTTAAGGTTACTTGCTCTGTGGTACACAACTCCATGCGGAAACCTTAATCCAGAGACACTAGCACAGAATTGGTGATACATAAATGGCGGGGATATATCATTCAGGTGTGAATAATCTTTGCCCAATGGCATCAAGATAAGTCAGTGTGGCAGAGCCAGAATTTTATTTATTCATTTGACAGAGATCACAAGTAGGCAGAGGGGCAGGCAGAGAGAGAGAGAAGAGGAAGCAGGCTCCCTGCTGAGCAAAGAGCCCCATGTGGGGCTTGATCCCAGGACCCTGGGAACATGACCCGAGCCGAAGGCAGAGGCTTTAACCCACTGAGCCACCCAGGTGCCCCCAGAGCCAGAATTTTTAAACTATATTTGTACTACATTTTTTAGTTGCAAAGCTAATAGTTTTATCCACAATTGTGAACAATTCAAAAATGTGCAACTAAAAGAGTGTCTGCCCAGTGTATGGTATAGTTGGAAGGAGGAAGAAAATGCCCAGGAGCCTTGAGGAGAGCTAAGTAAGTGAGTTAGAGAACTAACCCTAGAGCATGATCCAAAAGACATGAAGAGAAGCAAGTCTGAAAATACTGTGCCTTCCAAACCTGGGGGAGGGGTTTGGGGGCAGGCAGGGGGTGGGAAGAGTCCTTCAAAAGGAGAAATCAGCACAGCCCAGCACTGAGGGTCCTGGTGAACAGCATCCCCCAGCTGGCATTCCTGGAGGAAGGGCTGGGCAGAAGGCAATGATAGCAGACAAGATCAGAGAGAAGGATCTCACCAAGTTTTTAAGTCTCAAGTTATCCTTACAACAAACTTAAAGCCAAGAAGGAGACCATTGAGCTTTTTTTTTTTTTTTTCACTTCTGTCAGACAGAATCTTAAGTTTTCTCGTTTAATTAATTAATTAATTAATTTTTGTGAAATGAAATATACATACAGAAGAGTGCAGAAACCCTAAGCGAGTGGGTCAGTGATTGGGCCTGAGCAGAGTGAACACACTCTTGAAACGACTGCCAGGTCAAGAAATAGAACACAAGGAACACCTCTGGACATACCCATGCCCCCCCCCACCTCCCCCCCCCCCTTCCCAGTCTTTACCCCCTCCCTCACTCAACAAATGTTAACCACCATCCTGAATTTAAATTCTTATGTAATTAGAATCACAGTATGTATTCTTTCAAGTCTGGTTTCTTTTTGCTCTACATTATGTTGTTAGTGGAACTATAATTCATTTCTTTCCAGTGCTCTATAGGATGAACATGTCACGATTTATCCATGTTCACACGTTGTATTTAGTTTAGGGCTATTGTGAGTAATGCTGCCGTGAGTTTCTTTGTGCCTCTCTTTCAGTGCAGTTTCCGTGTCCTAGGGTAAAGTTATGTTCATTGTTTCGGAAATACTGCCAGTTTTGCCCAGAGGGTTCACCAAATACAGCTCTTACCAGCAGAGTATCAGAGTCCCTTAATGCACCAGGTATTGTTACTCTTTTTAGTTTCCATCATTCTGGTAAATGGTGCTGTGGTTTATAACTGTAGCTCACTGATTATAAAAATAGAGTTGGTTGCCTCTAAACATGTGTACTGGCAGTTTGGTTAGCCTTTCTTGGGAAGTGCAGGTTTAAGCCTTTTTTCTTATTTTTGAAGAGGAAAATTCCAGAGTTCTTTGAAGGACTGGTAGGGAAGAGGCCATAGGAAAAAGTGCCAGATGGATGGTGAGACATGGAAATGTAGAGAGAAATGTGAACCTGATGGAAAAGCACTCCCTGTATTATCAGCCCACAAATCGTTGAGTACATACTGGTCAGGCGTTGATAGAAACACCCAGGCTCTCTCTATGCATCTCCCTTCATCAGCCAGGGGGACTTTTCTAAAAGGCAAGTGCAGTTTTGTCCTTCCTCTAATTAAAAGCATCCGATGGCTTCCCTTGATCACAGAAAGAAGCCCCCAGATTCACGAAGGTGGCATGCATGACCACACACGATCTGACTCTGACCTGCCCCTCCAGCCGCCTCTGTTCAGTCTGCTCCTCTGGCTCCCTGAGTCTCAGCTATCCCTGCCAACTTTCACTTCCTCTTGTACACCACGGTTTTGCCCTCTTGGGCCCCGCCCCCCGTCCAAGCGCCTCATCTCATCCTTCAAACCCCAGCTAAATGTGGCTTCCTGGAGAAGCCCTTCCTAACCCCACCCTTGGTTCAGCGTTCATGTCCCTGGTATATATTCTCCTAACACCCTCTACTGCCCTTTTGTAGGATTCACCACACTCCTCATGAAGGGGTTCTTTCCATCAGTACCTATTTCATGCAGCTTCTCTCCACTTCAGGAGGCTGCGGTCTATGCCAGCTTCCCTACTCTGTCCTTACAGTATTCACTAAATATATGATGAATAAATAGACCGAACATACAAAAATGTAGATGATCTGGTGATTCTTCTCTTAGAACCGTTAATCTAGGTGATGCGAATCTTGGAAAGCTTCATATAGACTGCGTACAGACGCAGAGGAGGGAGAAGAAAGGGAGAACAGGAAAGGACATGGACCAAAGCAGAGGGAGGCAAGGGGAACGCGCCTCTTGGCCGAAGCTCTTTTCTTCTCTGATAAATTCTCAGTGCACATAGTAAACCCTCAACAAATACATGTTGATGTGAGATATTAATGGATACGCTCAGAGTGTTAGGGGAGCCCGGCTTCCTGGAGAGGGATTAAGATGGGAAGAGTGGATTAAGGTTTCAAAAAAGGACATGTACTTTAGTTTAGTTTGGGTTTGTTGGGCTAAATAACAGAGGGCGAAGCAGTATTTTTATTTTTTTCAAAATATTTAAAGAAGTTTTTTAAGTTAAAAAAAATCAAATAAAGTAGAATTCTATGAAACAAAAAGTTGAAGCCTCTTCCTTCCCCAACCCATTTCCTCAAAGTAGCCATTGCTAACAGATGGGCATATATTCTTCCAAATATGTTCAAATCATATCCAATATCCAATTGGATATATTTATATATTTTATATATTTATATATTTTTAAAATATATTTTCACAAGTGGGATTCATCCTGAGCATACTAAGGCAAATCATATTTTTCATTTATCAGTGTAGGATCATTTTTATCTCTGCACGTCGAGATTTTCTGTATTACTTTTAATGGTTGCGCTATCTTTAAAGAGGTTGTCTGGTCAAAGGAGAATCAAGAGCAAACTTCGGCAGAACAAAAATCCAGGGTAAAATGAGGATGGACAAGACATAATGGAGGAAATGAGCCATCTGTGGAAGTGACCCAAGAGACTGTTTGAAAAAAAGTGACTGAAGAATTTCTGAAACACCCCAAATCGAATCCCCATCGAAATGAACTATATTATAATGATCTGTTGATGTGTCTGTCTCTCTGCTAGACTGCCAACTTCTTGAAGTCAGGGACTATATCCATTTGTGTGTGCTGGTCTGGTGCCTGGGATACAATAGGCATTCAGTAAATGTTGGCTGAATTGAATGGGTGGGGATCAGAGAGGCACACCTGAGTATGACCCTGACCAAGAAAGCATGAACTAAAGGGACTGCAACATACTCTGTCTATAAAGGAGGAATGAATAAGACAAAGAATCTCAGTGGCTTTAGGAAAGCCATCTACCTCCCCACTAATGTGACCTGAGCTTCCAGCACGGGCATGAAGTCCTGATGTCACGAATTTGAGCTTCCGTAGGAATTCCAGGAAATCAACCAACGAGGGCGGTTATCATTATTGTTTCTGCACAAATGTTAATATATTCATTTTATTTAAATTTTAAAATCCAAAACAAGCATGTTCCTTGTGGCCAGTTTTTATCAGTACATGATTAACCAATCTGAAATAAATCAAATTATGCACGATTGGGCAATTCTTGGTAAACAAATTTTTTTAAAAACTAGGGTTCATCTTTTATTCAAGGTTGTTTTGCTTCTTCATCGAAATACGGAAATTATCGTGTTTTCCTCCTTCTGAAACCATGCATTTCATCTAAAGTTGTAAATCTGCATTTGTTGTAAGTAAGCAAAACACAAGGAAAGGGCTGGGATGGTACAATCTGCCAGCCAGCCCTCTTCCCCGAGGACGGCACCGCTCGGGTCAGAGAAAAACACTGCACAACAAATTCATCCCAGCCACAGGCGAACAGAGGGATAAAGTCATCACAGTTACTACAACAACCACAAAATAACTAGAATGCAAAGAAAACAATAAGCCAAAAGTACGCAGATAAATGTTTTTCTTTCCTAAGAATTGCTGGTGCAATGGCACAAAGCAATTGTAAAGATGGTTAAGTTGGCACATGTCCCTCTGTCCATCAGAGACAAGTTGGCTTGTTTCCTGGGTGGTGAATACAATTGCAAATAATAAACAAGGCTTTGCTGAAATATCAAGTAGGAAACGTAATGGAAGAGAGTACGGATTTCAGAGAAAGTGCTGGAAATGTGGGGATGTACTTAGCAGGAAATCAGAGGCAACATGAGAAGGCAAATAGGGGTGGTATTTGATGCAAAGACAGCTACAGCTTACACTACATTATGATAAACCGGATGGCTGAACCGTACCCCAGCCCTCACCCCCCTCCCAGCTCAGACCTGTGAACACAACAGTTTCCTCCATGGCATTCCTCGGTGCTATTATTTTCATTCTGAGCACAAAGTACCCTGCAAAAGAGTCAAACATAAAGAATTTTGACTCCAAAATTCTATGGAGCGAATTGACGTCACAATGTATTTGGAAAGTTGAGCTTTGCCGAAGTCACTTTAATGAAATGCCAATCTCTTTGCTGAACTCCTGTGACATGATTTTTGGCAGGATGAAGAGAACTCTTTGTCTCCAAAACTCAGAGAATAGTTATGATAAAAATGATTCTGGACAGATTAATGTAGATGAGGGTTTTTCCAAATCAAGGGAATGGGTTTCCTTCTGCAGTAACAGCAAGTAAAACCATCTCTGATCCATTTCTTATTCCCCTCTCGGTCTGCCATTCTGTTATCATATTTTAGGGAGTCTCAGACTAAGTTTTTTTCACTTTTTTTTTTTTTTAAAGATTTCATTTATTAATTTGACAGACAGAGATCACAAGTAGGCAGAGAAGCAGGCAGAGAGAGAGGGAGAAGCAGGCTCCCTGCTGAGCAGAGAGCCTGATGCGGGGCTCGATCCCAGGACCCTGGGATCATGACCTGAGCTGAAGGCAGAGGCTTTAACCCACTGAGCCACCCAGGCGCCCCAGTTTTTTTTCACTTTTAACATCTCCTGAAATTGGATTTCATTCTTCCACTGTAAGTAAACAAACTCACATTGAACCTACTCTCTGTCACCACCATCTGCCCCTGCAGTGAGGCTGCTAGGCACACAGTATTGGGGTAATATTCCTGTGGAAATACAAGGAATAGGGAGTACCTGTCCCAGAGAAGAGACATCCACACGGTGAACTGAGGGCAGGGGCAGAACCAGGGACTGACTCAGGCAGGAGTGGATACGTAAGAAGTGTCTACTTCTCCCCAAAACATAAAAGAAAGGTAATCCTGAGATGGGGAGGGACAAAGATTCGATTGGGACAGAGGATATGAGCTCAGCGCCCACCTCCACCGTTAAATGTTAAAGCTGAAAGCTGGGGCCGCAGAAGTAGCCGGACAGAATAGGAGGTGGGGTCAAGAGCACAGGGTTCTGGTCCCAGGTTTCCAGCTAGGGTGGCTGAGGCTGGCCAAGCCTCTGAGCGAGACTGGGGCACCCCCTCTTCCCTCACACCCAGAGAAGGCAGACCCCACCCGGTGTCCCCCTTCACTGTGGTTTCTGAGGAGACCCCTTTCCCCCATCAGTGGGAAGCTGCTTGTTGGCGGAACATTCAGTGTGAAAGTGAAAGGCCCCCAGGAGCAGACAGGCATGGGCTCTGTGTAACAAATGCCTGCGGTCAGGGAGGATGACCAGCGGCCCCTTGAGCTTTCCAAAAGAGGTGCCACAGACTGATTTGATGCCATAGATGTAAATAACCTGAAGAGCAAGGAAATAATAAAATCTAGTCAAGGGAAAAAAAAGAGAGAGGTTCTAGAGTCAGGCTGAATGTGGTCCAGATTTCAGACACTTGGTGGTAATCACTAAGCCATGTGACCTTGAGCAAATTACTGGGCCTCAATTTTCTCATCAGTAAAATAGAAATAACCAGAAGAATCCCCTAAGCATTACCTATGGTTTTAAGCTCACTGGGTTACCATCAAGATTCAATGTGTTAATACATGCAAAGTACTAAAAGCCCAGCATACATGCTAAGTGCTCAAAATGTTAGCTAAGGGGCAGCTGGGTGGCTCAATGTGTTAAGCCTCTGCCTTCGGCTCAGGTCATGATCCCAGGGTCCTGGGATGAAGCCCCGCATCGGGCTCTCTGCTCAGCAGGGAGCCTGCTTCCCCCTCTGTCTCTGCCTGCCTCTCTGCCTACTTGAGATCTCTGTCAAATAAATAAATAAAATCTTTTAAAAAAAAATAAATGTTAGCTAAGATTTTACTGTTCATTTCTTCAGCTCTTAAGAGCTTGCTGCATGTTTCAGGCTCTCCACAGATGACAGGTATGGCCAGGTCAGTGCCGTCGAGATGCTGGGTTCCGTACCTCCCTGTTCCGTGCGCGCTCTTCCTAACGGAACCCCTCCCGACCAGCTGGGGATTGGACAGCAGTGCCTCGAACAAGGTATGCTTACTGCCCACTTGTCTTAGCATTTGCTTCTGTGTCTCGGAAAGGAAGAATCTGTCCCTCCTGTCTCCATTTGCATTCTCCACTTCCCTCTGAGTGTGGACCTCAGTCAGTAATGATTGAAGGAATTAATTAATGAGCCAATGAATTTCTCTCCCTGTCTCCCCTTCTCCATCACCACTGCTTTCATTTGGGTTTCCCTAGAAACAGACCCTGAGATAAGGATTCAAGTGCAATGGTTTGTTCCGAGGTGATCCCAGGAAACGCTACTCGCCGGGATGGGGATGGGAGACTGGGAGGTGTCAGCCACTGAGGGGAGCTGGAGTTTGATCAGCCTGGAGAAGTCCAGGAGCCCCCGCCGAACAGATGCGTGAGAGTTACCCCCTGAGGTGTGTGAGAGCTGGCTGAGGACTGACAGCTCTGGTCCTTCTTGCCCTTGGCCCAGGGCAGCTGGGAGATGAGGAAGGGAAGGTATTTCTCCAGCCCTTCAGACAGGCAGGGCAGGCGGACAAAGACGACCCTGGTTATCCCAGAAAGCCCTCCGGCAAACAAATGCAAGAAAGGCAGTGGGAAATCAGGCCTGGTTGAGAGGAAGTGCTAAAGACTAGCGGGAGTGGGCAGGACACCAACATAGTCTGCTACAGAATCAGCCTTCTGCACCCCAGGCCAGAGACTGTAGTCAGTGTTGGCCTGAGGACAACGAGACAGAAACCACATTTCTCGTGCCAGGAACACAGCCTCACCAGGCTAGACTTGGAAGCCTCTCGTGAGCAGAGAAATAAATTCTTGCCTTCACTATGATGGAATACAATGGAACCAGGAAAAAGAATAAAGTAGGCTTTGTTTGTTTTTCATATAATAGTCACTATTGTTGCAGAGGTTTGTTTACTTTTGTTTTCCTTGCGTAGAGTTGACACACAGTGTTACATTAGTTTTAGGTGTACAACATACTGATTGGACTTCTCTCTACCTTATGCTGTGCTCGCCACAGTGTAGCTGCCATCTGTCCCCGTACAATGTTATTGCACAACCACTGGCTGTATTCTCTAGGCTGTACCTTTTATCCCCGTGAATTCTGAACTCCAAAACCTGATGCCAGTATCTCCCGCTCCCCTGCCCCCATGTTGCCCATTCCCCACCCCCCTCCTCTGGCATCTGTCGGTTTGTTCTTTGTATTTATGGGTAGAAAAAAGTATGGGTATATGTGCTGATACTGCAGAATGCCCAAGATATGTAGTTTGGTCTTTCTTTCTTTTTTTTTTTTTAAAGATTTTGTTTATTTATTTGACAGACAGAGATCACAAGTAGGCAGAGAGACAGGCAGAGACAGAGAGAAGGGGAAGCAGGTTTCTTGCTGAGCAGAGAGCTCGATGCAGGGCTCAATCCCAAGACCCTGGGATCATGACCCGAGCTGAAGGCAGAGGCTTTAACCCACTGAGCCACCCAGGAGCCCCTCGTTTGGTCTTTCAAAAAAAAAAAAAAAAATCCACGGGCAGACCAGCACTTAAAAGAACTAAAAAGTCAGGACACCTGGTGCAGTCGTTAAGCATCCAATTCCTGCTTTCACCTCAGGTCATGATTTTAGGGGCATGAGATTGAGCCCTCCCTCAGGCTCCATGCTCAGCACAGAGTCTGCTTAAGATTCTTTTTCCCCCTTTCCTACTGTTCCTCCCCCACCATGCTCTCTCTCTCTCAAATAGATAAATCTTTTTAAAAAATAAAACCGAAAGACTTAAAAGGTAATAAGCAGATTTATCCATATGTGTGTATGTGTATTTATAAACACATATTTTCGAGAGAGTAAATGGACATTTGTCATTTTGACCTCCCAGACTCCAAATCCAAAAATCCAAGAAGTTGGAGGGGATAGAATGTTCCCTCTGCATGACCATGGCTGTTGGTATGTGGCTAATGATGCTTTAGCTCAGAACTTTGACAATTAAGGAGGACCCAAAAGCACATCAGCACCAGAAGACTCCCAGTCTGGCTGCAGGATAGTTCCAGGTGCCTGATAATGGGACCCTGGATCCAGAAGCAAGTGCAGCCCACACAGAGCTGTCCCTGTGACTCTTCTGACTGTGCCTCACCTCATGTGTCCCTTGGTTCCTCACTGAGCCCGTCCCCAGCCCTCTCTTAGCAATTCATCAGCTCTTCTTCTGACATCAGTTTCTGCTGGTGGTGACCACTGGTGGAAACAGGAGGGCTTCAGAAGAAACTGGGAAGAGTGGTTGCCACTGGGGAAGGGGACAGCCGATTTCGGACGGAAAGGAGACATTTTTCAGCACACAGTGTTTTATTTTGTTTGATTATTTTAACCATGTGTATTTATTTACTTTATTTTTTCAGAGTAATCTCTTTCTCCGTCATGGGTTCAAATGCATGACCCTGAGATCAAGAGTCACATGCTCTCCTGACTGAGCCAGCCAGGTGCTCCTCAAATTAAAAATATGTTATTTTTAAATTTTTATTTATTTATTTTAGGGAGGTGGAGAGGAGCGAGAATCTTAAGTAGGCTCCACACTCAGTGCAGAGCCCGATGCAGGGCTTGATTTCACAATCTTGAGACTGTGACCTGAGCAAAACTCAAGAGTTGGACAGTTAACTGACTGAGCCACCCAGGCACCCCTAAAATACTTTAAATGAATGTTTTGTTTTGTTTTTAATAAATTTACTTTTTAAAGTGTTCCCATAGAGTAGCATCTGGACAAGAAAAAACTGTTAGTAGCAGGCACAGGATAAAAGGTTAACCAGTACCCTCTTTCTTCTGCTCAGGTCCTCTTGCCAGGGAGAGAATCTTAACCTGGAGTGTTCATCTAGAACTCAGAAGGTCTGTGAACTTGAATGGGGGGGGAGGGAGGAGGCAGTAAACCACAGTAGCCTCTGTAGTATCCATGAATATTTCACCAGCAGAAAACTTAGAAATTTTCATATCACATTCTACTTATTACGATATCTCAAGATATCACTTATACTCATCCGTACTTCTAAATTACCTTAGGTATTATACCTGCCACTGATCTTATTTAATGCATTAAGAAAAAAAAGCATATATATCACTATATCATACTTTCTATTTTTTCATTTTATTTTTATTTTTTAAAAGATTTTATTTATTTATTTGACAGAGATCACAAGTAGGCAGAGAGGCAGACAGAGAGAGAGAGAGGAGGAAGCAGGCTCCTTGCTAAGCAGAGAGCCAGATGCTGGGCTTGATCCCAGGATCCTGAGATCATGACCTGAGCTGAAGGCAGAGGCTTAACCTACTAAGCCACCCAGGTGCCCCTCTTCTTTTTTCTTTTAAATTGTTTACAGAGACTAAGGTTTTACTTATCTGTTTTTTTCAGTAAACTCTACCCCCAAGGTGGGACTCAAATTCAGCACTCTGAGATCAAGAGTCACACATTCTACTAATTGAGCCAGCCAGACGCCCCCCATTGTCTCTTTTCTTAATTCTCTTACCTATAAAATGTTAACAATATCCTACCCTTTTTCATACAAATCATGTAAGCGATATAATTTTAATTTCTTGAAAGAAAGTCAAACCACCAAACTGGCCCAAACAATTCAGCAAATGGTAGTCTACAGTTTACTGCTTGAGGAGATTAATATGTCATATTTTTGTGCTTCTAAATAAAGTGAGATCATGGCTAAGGGCAAGAAATCTGGGGTCCCACTCTGGCTAGCCAGGGGTTTTGATTCTGCCACTCAACTAAACACGGAGCCTTAGACTAATCACTGATACCCACCAAGCCTGGTTTACTTTACAAGATAGGGATAACCAGTAGCCTTCTTTTACAGGCTCAGACTGGTGATAAAATGATAACAATTGCTAATAACTGCCAGGTTCACAGCACCTGGCACATAGTCAGATATCAGGAACCGTAGTTGCCCTCTGGGGAAAAAGACTAGATTTGGCCAAAGGGAGACTTGATTTCCACTATATTGTAGATAGTGTACTATATTATGTTGTTGCAACTCAGTAAGTGGTCACAACTGTTACTATTGTGTCCAAAAAGTCATCAAGTAAGTAAACATTAAATTCAGTTCACTAATAACCTCCTAGGCGATCAATATTAATTTATTTACTCCTTTAGGTTCTCTAGGTGAAAACTTGATCTAACCTGCAAACACGTGAAAAGATAATACTTCCCATGCTGAACTATGTGAAATAAGCATATGCTCCAATTTAATTTAACAAGAGGGATAGAGATTTACTTGCTAGGGCTCTTCTTTCATTCCCCAAGCAAGCTCTTATTTATAGAATGTTAAGTTTCTCCCGTACATAAATTTGTACCACCTCCACTCCTACCCCCAAGGAAACTATGGAGGTGTGGGCGGGAGAGAGAATGATCTAAAGGAAATCTTTATTCTGGAATTAAAATAAATATCTTCCCAATACCCAAGGAAAAGTCTGGGAAGGCTTCCTTTCGTTAAAAACTAGACATTTTTAAAAACATGAGTAAGGAGACTAAAAAGCACCACCATACATTCCAGAACCACAAAGGATGAAAAGTCAGTCTGCCTCTGAACTCGTCAGGAACGCAGAATCTTGATCTGAGCTGAGCCTCATTACAGGACAGTGGGGAGAACGTCTGTCTTTGTAAACCAACATGAGGCTGATCTTATCCTTAAACACTAACCACATGTGGAAAAGAAATATATATGGGGCGCCTGGGTGGTTCAGTGCGGTAAGCCTCTGCTTTTGGCTTAGGTCATGATCTCGGGGTCCTGGGATCGAGCCCCATATCGGGCTCCCAGGGCGGTCGGGAGCCTGCTTCTCCCCCTCTGACTGCTGCTCCCCCTACTTGTGCTCATTCACTCTCTGTCAAGTAAATAAATAAAATCTTCCCCCCAAAATAAAGAAAGAAATACATGTAGTACAAAATGCAATGCTGCAAGGTGAGTTCAAGGGTGTACATGGCAGAGACATAAAGGAAAGAGCGTAATTCTTCCAGTCATTTGTTTCATCCAACAAACCAAGGGTACCAGCTGTCCACTGGTAGCTGTGAGGCCGAGACGAAAGCCAAACAAGAGAGGCCCCTGCCTACCAGGAGGTCACAGGCCAAGAGGTTTCAACAGCAAAAATGTTCTCTCAAAAAAATGATCAAGAAGGAGTGGCAGAAAGAAGGGCAGCATCTTAAGAAATGAGTTTTTTAAATTGCCAACACCACAGGGATGCTGTCAGCAAAATTCAGACTATGAAAACTACAGGACAAAAAAACAAACCAAAACTAAAAACACAAAAAATGTAAACAAAGGATTACTTAAAACTATGACATTTACAAGAAAACTGGAAATCAGAACACCGGGTATTTGATGGTGTTAGGGAATTACTGTTGATATTTTAGGTGATGGTAGTTAAATTACTTATGGGCGACCAAATATTATGCCTGGGACTTGCTTTAGAATAATAGGAAGGCAGGAGCGCCTGGGTGGCTCAGTGGGTTAAAGCCTCTGCCTTCAGCTCAGGTCATGATCTCAGGGTCCTGGGATCGAGCCCCACATCGGGCTCTCTGCTCAGAAGGGAACCTGGTCCCGCCCCCAGCCCCTGCCTGTTTGTGATCTCTGTCAAATAAATAAATGAAATCCTTTTTTTTTTTTTAAGATTTTAATTATTCATTTATTTGATAGAGAGAGAGAGAGAGATCACAAGTAGGCAGAGCAGCAGGCGGAGAGAGAGGAGGAAGCAGGCTCCCCGCTGAACAGAGAGCCCTATGTGGGGCTCCATCCCAGAACCCTGAGTTCATGACCTGAGCTGAAAGCAGTGGCTTAACCTCCTGAGCCACCCAGGCGCCCCAATAAATGAAATCTTTTTAAACAATTTAAAAATTAAAAAAATAATAATAATAGGAAGGCAGAGTAGATGGGAATATAGAGGAATCAGGTTTGGTCTTGGACTGACTTTATTGGGGTTGGGTATATGGGTTTGTTAAATATTCTGTGCTCCCATTGAAAACCCCTCATACTAAGGTTCGGTTGTTTTTTTATTTAGCAGGGAAGATTTAACAGAAATCACAAAGGTGATGCAGTTTGCTGGCTAGGGAGAAGCTCAAACTGGACATGAAAATCTTGCTCTTGTGAGTAATTAACCTTCCAGTATGTGCCTTCTCTCGTATTTGTAGGATATGGACTGGACCACTCTTCTCATTTTCTAGAACTTCCTTCCTCTGGCACCTCTGATTCTTTCTCTAGGCATGGTGAGAGATTTGCACCATTCCACCTTTTCTCAGGAGTGTCCCCCCTTCTGGCCAGCTACCTTCCTTTTACAAACATCTGTCTAAGCCAGGGCGCAATCCTTCGGGTGACTTTTGTAAGAGTTGCAGACCACCTTGGCTTCATTAGCCCGAGGCTCCCACTCATGTAGATGTAGGGGTGCTACATCTCCAGCTACAGGTCAGCACCCACATGTGGGACCTAAAGGGCAAGCTCACCCAAGAAAGGATAGAGGGCCTAGAAGACATGAAGGGGCCAGCAGCTTGCTTTCTGACTGGGGATTTCTGAAGAGCAAGGGTTCTCAAGGAAATGTTCAAAACCTAAAGCAATCTGTAACCATTTAGATGCCACAAAATGTTTGACACTCATCTCCCCTTTCTCTGGAGAGTTCTCTCTCTGAGATAGCCTTTCCTATATTTCTTCATCTCTACTGTCACCCAGGCCTGTACCATCATTTTTATATTCCAAGTTCTCCATAGCTTGGTACCTGAGTCGGTCCTGGACGAGAACATATGGGCAGAAGTAGAAATGAGAGACCATTTGGGATCTATCCGATTTGTAAGGATTTTTCTTCAATGATAATGCCCAGCATTAGTTAAGGTGCTGGAAGAAGGCATTGTATCTCCTTCTGAAAGGCAATTTGTCAGTTGATATTTAAATCTTTTAAAATGTGCATATCATTTGCCATAATAATTCTGCTTCTGGGAATTTGTCCTATGGGAATTCGCTATGCACAAAATGTATGTATGGGAATGTTCCTGATGGGAGCTATTGCAAAAAAATGTGAACCACTTAAACATCCAATGATAAAGGACCGTTTAACTGAATTAAAGCCATTTCATGGAGTAGTACAGAGACATTAAAATTATGTCTTAGCAGCTTATTTAAAATGGGAAAAAAGTCATGCTATATCAAGTGGCAAAGCAGATTATAAAACAGTACGTATACAGGGCGCCTGCGTGGCTCAGTGGACTAAAGCCTCTGCTTTCAGCTCAGATCATGATCCCAGGGTCCTGGGATCGAGCCCCACATTGGGGTCTCTCCGCAGAGAGCCGGCTTCCTCCTCTCTCTCCTTGCCTGCCTCTCTTGCCTACTTGTAATCTCTGTTTGTCAAATAAATAAATAAAATCTTTTTTTAAAAAGTACATATCTATGATATCAACCCTGTCAATTCATAGAATATATGCTAATGCACCTGTGATTTCTCCATAATAGGATTATGCACACTTTTAATATTCTTTGTAGTCCTCTGCTTTTCCCAAAATTTCTTCATTGATTACTTTTTAAATCAGAAAAAAACCCCACAAAGTTTTTATGTACAAAAACAAGAAAGTAATTTTGGGGAGAGCGCCTGGCTGGCTCAGTTGTTGGAACATGCAACTCTTGATCTTGGGGTTGTGAGTTCGAGCCCCATCATGGGTGTAGAGATTACTTAAAAAATAAAATCTTGAAAAAGAAAGTAACTTTTTTGCCCTCTTCCTCCTCCTCCAGGCAGACTGAAGGACCATGGTATGGATAACAATAGCAAACACACATGAAGTGCTTTCCTTGGCCAGAAACGAGTGCTTGAGCTCCATATTCATTTAGTTCTCATTTAGTCCTCGCCACCAGGTGCCCAAGAAGATGTCCATCTCCTGTCAAAGCTGGGCAACTCCAGCTTGCAGAGAGTTTTTCCAACCTGCCTGTGGATACACAGCTGACTGATAAGCCAGTGTTCGAACTGATTCTAGAACCCTCAGTGCCACAAAGACAGCCCTACAAAACCCAGGATGATATTCTATATTATGCCATAATAGTGTGTTCCAGGGGGACCCAAGTCCATCCAGACCAGAATCCTATCTCTAGAAACATCACCAGGGAGCAAGCTGCCAAAGGAGGAATTCACCGACCCATCACAGAAGCCTCCAGAAACCTGTTCTTTATTAGTTCAGCATGCCACCTCTGTTGGAATGGGAAGTTTCTTAAACTTTCTAACTTCCCTGTCAGGGAGTTCTTTTGGTTTGTTTGTTTTTTGCTTTTTCCCTCTAACTGCCGTCTTTGAGTATCTTGGACCAGCCTAGCCACACCGATTAGCCATTCTCCATTTCCAGACACAAAGCCTGGTTTGCAGAAGGTAGTGACCCATGTCTATCGGCTGAATGAAGGAATGTAAGCTGCTTCTGGGCAGGGATCATGTCTATGTCGGTAAGCACTGTATCTGTGGCATCTAGATATGGTGCTCAATATAGAAAAATCTCAAGATAGGTGTGCTGGCTAACTAATGAATTAATTATATCACCTTGGGTCTTATATCTTCTCACTCTTTCAGGACCAGAGAATTATTTTTAGTCTATCTAAATTAGAGTTCCAGTTCTTACCTCTTCACTCCTCCCTTAATTGCTTTAGTTGTAGGCTCTGGGTATCTTTCTTAAAGTGCTGAGATCAGATTTGTAACCAGTCCCACTGGCAGAATTCACCAGAGATTTGCACAAAGGGATTGTTAAGTATTTGGTTTGGTTTCTGTATCCCAAGGCTTTTTCCTGCTAAAATAAACTTTGCCACCCTCTCCCAGAGCAAAACCGCTAGTTCTGCTAACTGGGTCACTTGCCAGAGAGCCAAGATTCTGTCTTTTTTTTCTCCTGGTCTTGTCTAGGGCCAAGACCCAGTGAGTTGAGCTCTAAAGACTTGCCAAGACTTTCTATTAATGCCAGTTCCTACCATCAGCCCATACCCCCACGCTCCTGCCTTCAACCAGACCCTCCACTTCCCAAGGCCACTTGCCAAATTGTGTCTCTGGAAAGTTTGAGGCAGTTCCTGGCCTAACATTTTTCACCTGGTGCCCTGGCAAAGGGCACGGGTCCAAGGTCACAGCTGCCATCCTTCCTCTGAGGTCTTGGGTGTGAAAAATGCTTCAAATGAAATCCTCTCATTGAGCCAAGCATTTCTGAGCCCATTGCAGGTTCCCTGGGAAGTTGGATCAATGGTCCAGGCTCCAAAGACAACTGTGTTAGGAATTTGGTAGCAGCTTCTTTTTAGAAGTCTATATGCGAGGCCAGTTAACTAACGGAATTGTCTGGTCTAGAGGAAGAAGGTCAAGGAGAATTCCTCAAAAGGCAGGTGAGCATTGTCTCTTTCGGGATCTGGGGAAGGGAAGCAAGTCAGACAACTTAATGCTATTAACTTCTTTAACAGCTAATAGAGATATTATAATAGATATATAGAAAAGTGACCAAATAAGTATATTTATCAATTATATAGGAGTAGAACAAATACATAAAGATATTCAAATAAGTGTACACATCTTGATAAATATCCACAAATCAGAACCCTTACTAGCACCTCAGAACTGCCTACTGCTTTGTATCCCCCAATTTTGCCTATTTTTGAACTTTTAAAAATGGAATCATGCAATATGTAGTCTTTTGGATCTGTTTTTGTTCAATATTGTTTATGATATTCATTGGTGCTATTTAGTATAGCAGTGTTTTGTTGATTTTTATTGATGAATGTAGCATTTCATTTCGTGAACATACCTTTATTTATTTATTTATGAGTTCCACACTTGATGGTTATTCAATTTCCAGTTTAGGACTATTACCAATAGCACAGCTATGAACATTCTAGTCCACGTCTTTGAGTGAACATAGGAACACACTGCTGTTGAGTATATATTTAGGAGTGAAATTGCTGGATCCTAAGGAATGCAAATATTCAACTTTAGTAGCTACTGCCAACCAGGTTTTCAAAGTGTCCCAATTTACACTCGGCTAGTCGTTCAGGCTCGTTGTTTAGCTCTGGATTTTTAGTATGGTGGTTAGGAACAACCCGGTTCTGAAAACAAACTCTTTCTGGTCATGTGACCTTGGACATGTTATCTAGTCTCCAAGAGCATCAATTTCTTCAAGTCTGTCTAATAGACATATGACTATATACTTCATAGGAAAAAGTGAGAACTGAGTAGAGTGGGCATTAGCTTAGTACCGTGTCTGGCATAGCATGGGCCCTCAGTAATAAGTCATCATCTAATGATTGCTACCCTAGCTTCATTCCCCAAAAAGAGAGGGTCTGTGTGTGAGGGAGACCTCAAGGGAAGCAACAAGAGGCTGATTCATTCTTGCTGGAACTCTACTCAGTGTCCTCGCCATTGCCATTTTGTCTTTACCAAAGTTAATCTACAAACCACCAGTGGGGAGCACTTAAACGGAAATCTTGACCCAGGAGTGGAGAAGATGGGATTCAGCTTAATAGTGTAGACCTCAAGAAACCAGGCTGGAAAGAACTTTTTGCCCTCACACCGGGGAAATGCCTGTCAAAGCCAAGCCACGCCAAACCAAACCACCCACCAAAGGAGAGAATGGACAGACTGGCTTCAGAAGTGATCCTAGCATTTCAGGTTCTTCTCCAGTGGGCCAGCCAATGCAGACCTATGCTGCCCAGCAAATTTCCAGAAGTTTGGACAAATCTGAAATCAGTTCCTCTCACCCCTTTGCCCCTTCCAGTCCTTCCTTTTCCCTGCCGGCTTAATTCCAGCTCTCAGCACTTAACGCTAATACCTTTGGGCAGGCTCCACCGGGGAGTTTAACTAGCTGCCAAGTTAAATAACGCGGAGGATCCTAAGCCGTCTTCCCAGGAAGTCAGAAATCTTCAGTACCCGAATTAGGCAAGGCCAGTTACTTACCAAAACTCCTTTTCATTTCCTGTGTATGTGTGTATATATGCACACACAATATGTATATATCACACACCCATATATGTATGTATATATGCATATGGGTGTGTAATATATCCTTCTTCAGAAATGATTGTTTCCTCTGGGTTGCACACCAAAACCGCATCGCAAGAGGAAAACACTTTTGCATGAGGTGCCTGTTTTCCCCACTGCGCCTCACAAAATGACATGTCCGCTGACAAACTGCTGCGTGAGGGTATTGGATCAGATTCCTAATTAAATGGCATTTCTAAGCGAAGGATTGTCGATAGCAGTGAATATATATACATATACACATACGTATATACACAATGAGCATACATAATGCATATATAATATATATTTAAATATGTACACTTAATTACATACATATTTAAACGTGTATTTAATTTGTGATTATATATGCATCCAGTAGTCAGAGAGTAGAGCGCACTAAACTGGAATGGGTAGAGACTGCAGATCTGCTCTTGGGGGAGAATCCCCCTGGCCTAGGAGTGCGAATTTCCAGGTTTCCAAATACATAGCTAATGTCCTCTGATGTGATTGCAGAGGGGGTTGGGAGGATTCTGGAAATCATGATGGGTTTGCACCACCGCCTGATTCTCCTCTTGGCTGCAAAGCCGGCCGCCCTTGGCTTATAGGCGCCTCTCGCGTTCAAGGGTGAAAACCAGTCTGTGGGTGCACTGAGATTTGCAAACTAGTCCCCAAATGCAACGGGTGCTGCAAAACCGCCGCCGGGTGCAGTGGGACGGGCACTCGGCCACCCTGGCTGTGGGCGCCGCAGCCTCCCTGAGGACTCGGGCAGATGCAGTCGGCTCTGGCCCATCTGTCCCTGGAGGCCCGGGCCCGAGACTGTGCTCAAGCGCTCTGTGCGGGGATCCGGAACCCGGGAGCTCTCCGGGCGCGCCCGGCCTCGTCTGGCCGGGGTATCTGGGGCTCTTTGTCTCTTGGCCGCACTAATCCTGCAAACCGCGCACCGAAGGCGGAGGCCCCTGAGCCTTGGACAAGCCCACTCCTGGCAAGCCGGTCCGAATGTTTTCAATAAAATGCTTCCTGGGGTGGGGGGGGGGGGTAGGGGGTTGGGGGGAAAAAAAAAAGATCGCAGAAAATTTTCTCTGCAGAAGTTAATCTATTTTCAGCGGTTAAGCGTGGCACCATGTAAATCAGATCCTAAATATCCCTTTAGGAAGAAGTAAGAAAGGGAGGAAGGGAAGGGGGGAGAGTGCTTCAACCATGAAGTTTGATTTGGGGTTTTTGTTTTGTTTTCCAAACAAGTTACGGCGGAGCGGGGAGAAAACATCGAATCCGCCCGGTGGGTGTTTCCCCAAGCCCGGCAGCCTGGAGCACACCGTCTGCCCCCAAGCTGCTCAGCTCCTTGGGGAGATAGCAGGAGGATGTATTAAGTATTGCAACCTAAGACTCAGGTGAGAAAATAATAATACTATTTAAAATAATAGTGCCTCTTGCCATCTAGATCCAACAGACAGATACGAGCGCCCAGAGCTGGAACTGCAACACCTTTTCTATGGTAGAAATGCTTGCCTTTCCCCTCGGTCATGCCGGTAGTGGTGTAAAGTGTGAGCTTTTTTTCAAGGAAGAGATTTTCCTCTGAGGCTGTCTACACCCCGGGAAGGCATCTGCTAAGTAATTTGTCCTCAAGTGAGGGCGATTCCTGGCATTAAACAACAAAAAAATTGAAACAAAAGTCATCATTGCAGTGTTCGGGTTAGTGACCATAAAAAGGCCAGAGGGAGGGGGCAGGAGGAGAGGGGAGGCTCTAGCCGCGCCAGTCATATTTAATATGCTTCCCACAAGAGAAGCCCTTGCCGAATCAATAGACAGCCGCCAGCTGTGCTTAAACCTGCGATTTCAATTAAAACATTGCGCTCCAGTCCTTGGGGTTGAGCCTGGATCCCCAGTCAGTGGTGTGCGAGTGGCTTGGCACGGGTGTGGCGTCCCACAGCCGCAGATCCCCGAGGTCGCGGCGTGGGTCAGGCCCAGCCGAGCCGCAGAAGCGCCCGGCCTTGGCACCCTGCTCTGCAGCGTGGGAAGAGCACAGGCCGCCCAGGGGCGTCAGGCTCAACTCTGGCGGTGTTCCCCCACCGTCGTCGAGGTGTTGAGGACCAAGCGTGGGCCAGATGGGCAGAGGCAAAAGCGTCTGGCTTTCAGCTGAGGTTCGGGAATGAGAGGGACCTGGGGCTGAGAGGCCTCGGGGCAGAGGAAGACCCCACGGTGGGGCCAGGCCTGGCAGGCCAGGAGTAGTGGGCCATGGTCCGCACCATCCAAGTGAGGCTGGCTTCGGCGGGCCTAAGGGTAGGAGGGCAGCTCCAAATGTGGCCCCTGGGGCAGAGCGCTCAAGGCCTAGTGGGCCTCGCCTGGGCCAAGACCCAAGTGCCTCCAGGAGAGGTGGCTTGCTTGGTCCAGTTGCCCACGAAGGCACCTGACCTCCAAAGTGGAGATTTTGTACCAGTCTGGACTGGGGAGACAGATGGGACCTCTATCACCACAGTCTTAGCCCACTTTTAACCATTGCTTTGAAGGACAGGTCTTCTTTAGGGTGAGACGCTTTGGGAAACTTTTCCGTAGAAGGATTCCCATCCCAGAAACATCTGCGTATCCCTGGAGCCTCCTATTGCCCTTCAGGTGGAGTTATTTTGGATCCCCTCTCCCCAGTCACTAAAAATGTGTAGGTAGAAAAACAGCGACCCGTCATCTCACAGAACTCTGCCACCAACTTCATAAAATGGTCAAATTTTCATTCCCAAGGTTGTCCCTCTTTGTTTTAACATTTCAGCCTTAAAAAAAAAAATGCTGCAAATGAGAATGAATTTGAAGGATTGAGGGGCAGCGAAAGGAAATCTCAGCACTCTCTCCACCAAGCGCTATGTTTCCCGAGTCCTCTTTTATTCTGCCTGAAATCATCTCGTTTACAGAAAATATTTGTTTGCACTATTAGTTGGTACTGGAGTTAATTACTCAATGTGTTAACGTGAAGTAATATGTATAAAAGTAGGATCAGTGTTTATTGTGTGGGTGAGCTGTTGAGCGGTGCTTGAATAAACTGCAATTAGGGTTAGATAGAGATTAATTAACATGTGAGTGGCAAGGTGTAAAATAGTCTCCAACCCTCCACTTCAATATAATCTGCGGGCAAGGGAAGAAGTTTGTGGAAGCTAATTAAATACTTTTATAAAAGCCAGTGTATTCACCCAACATTTGGAAAGAGAGGCACATTAGGGGCAACTTGTTTTTACCCAAATGTTTTCTTTCTGTGGAGGTAGCACTCCTTTGTGATGCCGGGGAGAGCAGGATGGCTTATGCAGTTACAAAAAGCGCTAGGGATGGCCAGGCAGGTTCACGGAAAGCCTCTGGAAGCCTTTCAGCCTGATGGAGCTTTCAAACCAGCAGATCTTTCGTGCTGCCGAGATCAACAATTACCCAATTTGGAAAGGGGGTTGGGGTGCAGTGCCGGTGACTGAATGAGACACGCAGGAAAGTCGGGAGGAAATTCGGGTTTTCAGCCCCTGCGGGTGTATTGATATTATTTCAATGTCGGGGTGAGTTGTCGGTTTGTTTCATGTTTGGTGGGGGTGGGGTGTGAGTGTTGGGGGGGGTTGGGGGGGGAGTTCTGCTGTGTTGTTTTCACATTAACTTTAGGGATGGGGGTACACTGGGTCTGGAATTCCGCCTCTCTGAACATCTAAATTCAGTGAGCTGTATATGGAAATATTTTTTCAGACGAGCAAGCTTCTTTCTAGCTTTGAAACCTCGAAGTTTGGGGAGAAGGGTTTTAGGGGGACAGACTTGTGCCTGCTGAATTTAGAGGCAGTAGAGGCAGTTTCCCAGCTTGGCAGGGTGAGAAAATCAACCCACTGATGTCACCCTCCAGGCCACTTTCCCTCGGAGACATCTCTTTGTTCCCTCCCCTTGCTTTCCAAGTACACTTTTCCTTTCCCTCACCTGCCAGGTCAATATCGGGTCTGAAATTGCACGACAGAGGGAGAGCGGGTAGTAGAGAGAAGTTCTGAAGGGGAAAAGGAGCGCTTTGCCTTCAGTTACAACTAGACCTTTCCCATCCTTTCCTTGATGGTTTTCTGGGATGTTTTGCAGCTGAGAGGCCTCGGGGCAGGATACTCAGTTTCTCAAGACCTGTTCCTGAGTGAAAAAGGAAAGGGTTTGCTTCCAGTAGCATTTTCTGGGGCTCCACAAGATCGTGTATCTTTGGAGATAAAATTCACTATCAAACCCTCAACCCTGTTTGCTCATATTATACCCACCGTAATCCTCTTAAACTGTGGTTGCGGCTACAAAGCTCGTGGTCTTGCAAAAGCCGGCTGGCAAGATATAATTGTCCCGCAAACAAAACCGTCCAAAAGTTTTAAAAAACCCCTGCACCTCCTCCTTCTCCTCCCCAAACCTAATTCTCTCGCTCTCTCTCATGCTAGCCGTCCTCCCCACCCCCATAAGAACCCTCAGCCTCGACCACTTTTGTTGTCGCCAAGAGCACCCGGCCTGTTGAAAGTGCTGGAGCGTCTTTGAGCAGTTTGTTGTGATACGCAGGTGGAATGGTCTGCAAACAGATGAATTCAGCCCCTCCAAACCGAGCGTGGAGCGCGCTGCTTTTGTGCGCCCGGCACAAAACGCTGAATTCCTCCGAACTTACTTGGGGCCTGTCTAGAAAAGGGCCTTTTCTTCCCTCTGCTTGTACCTCTGGCCACACTAAGTCTCTGCCCGCCCCCCTTCAAGCCCCCTCCCTCTCCCCTCTGATAATCCTTCTCTTTATTTTAGAAAAACACAAAACCCGGTTCCACGCGGTGCTTTAGTGGCTAAAAGTGAAAGAGCTGCCTTGGCAGAATTCAGCTCTATGAATCACTTCGGAAAATTGGTTCGACTGAATGGCCTTAGGAGGAAAAACGTTTTAATAGGATCCAGGGGAGGTTCTGCTGTTTCAATCTGCTCCTTAAACAGGTGGAGATTGGACCTTCTCAATTATACAAACAGTAAGTACCCATCAGCAGGGAGAGCTGCCCTCCGAATCCTCCCCGCACGCAGCCCTAAACCAGCCTCGGAGCCGGGCTTTGCCTCAAAAACCCGATCACAAATCAGCGATTCTGATCGATTAGGATCTCAAACAGTACTCCAGCTTGCTGTGCAGTCTCCCCCAGCCGCAGGCGGGGAGTCGGCCAGAGAGGGGGAGGCGCACCCGCAGGGAGCTGAGGCCCCCCGGGATCTGGGCGCGCGGCCTTGCTCTTCCGGACGCTACGGGGTCGTCCTTAGGCGGCGGGAGCTCTCTCCCGACCTCCGACGCCAGCCAAGGCGAGCTCGTTGTTTTTGCATAAATTAATATTTCCCCATTAACAAGTTCCCCCCTCCAAACGCGGCGCCCGCGTCCATGCGCCACATCCTAATGAGGTAATTATCATTTGCGCGTGTTCGGGGCTGGCGCCGGCTCCGTGGGTAAATGGCAGTTTATTAGCACGATGCCCAGCTCGGCTGCAGAGGGCTAAGGGATAGTTCAGCGACTAGACGGACACCCAGGGGCCCTTTGGGGCGGCGCGTGCAGGACCCTCTGCCCTCCCCGCGTCCCTCAAACCTATAGGCCCCCAAAGTTGTGAATCACGCACAGAACTCTGCCTGGGTTTGGGCTCCCCCCACCTTCTTTCCACCGGCAAAACCATCACGATTCCTCCCCCTCCCCCTCCCGTCTCTTCCCTCCTTCCCGATTCGCAAACCGCTCGCACTTTCCCGAGGGGAGCGCGGGCGCCAGTTGCCTCCTTTTAAAGTTTGAGGGGCGGTGGCGGCGGCGGCCGGCAGGCGCGGGGGAACACAGGGGCCGCTACGGGAGCCGCGCCGCCGCCCATGTCATTCCACTTCAAGTGACTTCATGTGATGTCAGCTGAATGTAAAAGACAGTGATCTCACGCGGAGGGGAAGATGTTTGCCATCAAAATGTGACAGAGGAGACACGCTGCATGGCTCGGAACGCATCTCCTTGGCGGTGGGGGAAAGAGGTAAATGCGAGGTGGCTCTCCTGGTCCTCTTTAACTTTGCCCCTTCACTGTCCAGCTCCCCGCACGCGTGGCGGAGGCCAGGGTCCAAGGAACGGCTCAGGGGGGGTTAATTTGAGGCTCTTTTCTTTCTTTCTTTTTTTTTCTCTCTCTCCTTTTCCTTTGTAAACCCTCCCCCTTCTTCCCCCTTTCAAAGTCTCAGGGCAGGGGCTGGTGGGTTCCTTTGCGCGCCGGGTTAATGGGCGGTAATTTGGTACCCTTGGGTGCACTTTGTTCTGCCCCTGTTCATTTGAATGCAAATGGGTGACCTGGACCCGACAAGGTGCTTATTAAATTGCGGTTTCCCTCCCTGCCTTTTCCGGAATGCAGACTTAGAGAAGAGAGGCTGCGCCCCGGCCCAGTCCAGCACGGCAAGGCTCGGCTCGGCGCGCCATGGCCAGCTCGGCTTCCCTGGAGACCATGGTGCCCCCGGCCTGCCCGCGCGCTGGAGCGTCGCCGGCCACTTCCAAGACGCTGGCCTTCTCCATCGAGCGCATCATGGCTAAGACGTCGGAGCCCCGTGCGCCCTTTGAGCCCCGGCCGGGGACGCTGGAGGCAGACGGTGGCCAGGGCAAGAAATTGCTCAACCTCTGCTCGCCGCTGCCCTGTATGATCCCCCTCCAGCCCCTAGGCTACGAGGTGCCGTCCAAGACGCTGCTCAGTTACTCGGAGCTCTGGAAAAGCAGCCTCCGGGCGGGCGGCGGTGGAGGAGGAGGAGGAGGAGGAGGAGGCGGCGGTGGCGGGGGGGCCCCGGTGTGCGGCGCCAGCGGCTTGTGCAAAACCAACTGTGGCGTGTGCTGCAAGGCCGATCTGGGCCTGGCGCCGTCTGCGCTGCCGGCGGGCAGGGTCATCAAGCCGCAGGTCATCAACCAGGCGGTGGGGCTGCCGGCCAGCGGCTCGCTCTACTACTTCAACTACCTGGACTCTGCCGCGTACCCGCCGTCTGAGCTCCTCGGAGGCCACCTCTTCCCATCCGGCCTCCTCAACGCACAGGCCCCCGCTGCCCTAGCTGCGCACCCCAAGCTCTTTTTGCTGGAGAACGCCAAGTTGGCCGGCCTGGCCGCGGACAAGTTCCCCCATCCGTCCCCCTATACCCATAAGGAGCGCTTGCCCGCGCCGCTGGAGCAGGTGCTGAAGGAGAACTCGGCTCTGACCGCAGAGCGCGGCGGCGTGAAGGGCCACAGCAAGCTGCCCGGGGGCTCTGCGGACGGCAAGCCCAAAAACTTCACCTGCGAGGTGTGCGGCAAGGTGAGGCCCCGGGTCCGTGGGGGCTGGGAGGGATGAGCAGGGACAGCTGCTTTCCTGAGGGAGCCTGGACCGCCCCTTTCTCAAGTTCAGGAGCTTCCCAGTAGTTATCTACTACTCACATTGGGGGCCTAGTTGGGCCTCAGTTTCCTTCTCTGTAAAATGGGGATGTCGTTGTCAGCGGCTACACACGACTGGCGTGGGCACAGTGGGTCGGGAAGCGGTTTGCGAAATGAAAAGGGCTCTGGTTTCTGAAGGGAGTGTTGGTTGGGGGATGTAGGCTATGGCCTCCCCAGTTTGATTCTACTCTCTCTCGGACACACCACAAGGCCCCCTCGTGTCCTTCCATAGGTGTTTAATGCTCACTATAACCTCACCCGCCACATGCCGGTCCACACCGGAGCCAGACCGTTCGTGTGCAAAGTCTGCGGCAAAGGCTTCCGCCAGGCCAGCACGCTCTGCAGACACAAAATTATCCACACCCAGGTACGTGGCCCCCGGGTCCACTTCGGCCCGCCCGCAACACCCCGCGCCTGAGCGACGGTGTTGGGGAGAGGATGGCAAGCGTTCCCCTTACCCCTCCCGGGGGCCCCGTATCCCTTCAAGGTGCCCCTTCAAGGTGCCCCTGAGGTGGCTTCTCCTAGCCGGGGCCTTGGCCTCACTGTGCGCGCGCCCCTTTCCGCAGGAAAAGCCGCATAAATGCAACCAGTGCGGCAAAGCCTTCAACCGCAGTTCCACGCTCAACACGCACATCCGCATCCACGCGGGCTACAAGCCCTTCGTCTGCGAATTTTGCGGCAAAGGCTTTCACCAAAAAGGTAATGTGCAGGGCGAGGCCCTCTCTTCACCTCTCACCTCGGGACTCGGCGGGTCACTCCGAGCGGGAAGGCAAAGAAGGATCCTCAGAGAGGAAGCGTGAGAGCTGCCAGCTCGGGCGCAGCATTTCTTTGGAATCGGGTTGTGACCGGTTTGGGTGGAGGCTCTCCGGGCCGGGTTAGTAGACCTCGCTGGAGTCAGGCTGGTTGCATGGGGAGACTCCGAATTTGGGAGGTGGGAAGGAAGAAGGGGGCCGAGGGAAAGGAAGTAGGAGAAAGAGAGGCTATTGCCCTATAGAAAAAGCTTGCCTTTGTAGCCGGGACACCCCTTTCAGATGAAAAAAAAAAAAAAAATCGAGGCAAACTCCACCTCCTGGGAATAACAAGACTGGGGGAAACCATTATTGTCCCCAAGACCTCCAGGCCCGGCGCCCGGCTTCGGTTTTCCAACGCACTTTTTGGATCTCCAGGTGGTAGCTGGGGGGAACAGAGGGAGTAACTTTTAAAATGAGAAGATAAACAGAAAATGAGGGACGAAGCCCGGGTTCGTGCGAATTTCTTCCAGCGAGGCAGCAGCCGGGAGAAGGACCCGGTGCGTCTCTGGGCTATGCAAAAGTTTGCTGGCCAGCCGAGCACAGCGGGAGGGACGCTGCTCGGGCCTGTGCCCCGGGCGGGGCAGGGGCGCAGGGCGGCTATGCCGGACTCGGCCCTCCATCCTGTCGTGAGAGCCTTCTGCTTGATGCAGACGAAGTTTGACAACTTCTTCACTCGGAGAGGTCGCGCCCGCCTAGCCAAGCGTCGCCGTCTTTGCGTGGGCAACTGAGCCAACCCCGGGACGCTCGCGGGCCACCCCCACCCCAATCCTACTTCATCCCCCCCTCCTTTTTTTGTTTTTGGTCTCCCGTAGGGAATTACAAGAACCACAAGCTGACCCACAGCGGCGAGAAGCAGTACAAATGCACCATCTGCAACAAGGCCTTCCACCAGGTCTACAACCTGACCTTCCACATGCACACCCACAACGACAAGAAGCCTTTCACGTGCGCCACTTGCGGCAAAGGGTTTTGCAGAAACTTTGACTTAAAGAAACACGTGCGCAAACTCCACGACAGCGTGGGGCCTGCTGCCCCCTCCACAAAGGACCTGACTCGGACAGTGCAGAGCTGAGAGCTACTGCCTCGCCCTCCCTTCCAGCCCCGTCCAGCCCCCAAACAGATCACACGTATAAACTTATTTCTAAAATTAAAAGAAAATTAAAAAAAAAAACTATAGCAGAGAGGCTAAAATCTATTTATCGAAACCAGCATATTTTTTGGAAAGCTAAACGTTTCCTCGATGACTGGCAGCAAACGCGTGGCTCCCACCTTTGTGTATTCGGGAAACTTATTTAAACCCAGTGCGCTGAAACGCATTTCCTCCCAGGCCTCCGCTTCTCCTCGGGCGGCGGGTTTTCACCCCAGCCTGTCACGTGAACGCCCCGGAAGAGCGCGGCGCCCCCAGCCATCTTTATACAGCCATGTAAATCCTCCTGTTACAAGCGAACTCGGAATATATACATGTCTAACACAATAAACAGAATCACTAGTGCGCGTTTTCTTTCCCCCCGCCTCCCCTCGCCGCCAGGTCAGCTCAGCAACCCCAGAGAAGGAGAAGGAAACAGGCGTTTATAGCATTTCCCTGCCCAAATGCGACTTCCTTTGGGGTGCTGGGACCAGGGTGAAGCCAAACCCGTGTTCCTGCGGCGCTTGCATGTTAAGAGCCACCACCACACACCCCCCACACCGCCAACCTCCCCCCACCCCGCCCCTACACACCGGGAGCGAGGGAGCAAAGGTCTACATCGGCCTACACGTGGTGCCAAGTTTTTCTCTGGTGACTCTTCCGACGCTTGGGATTCTGGGTGTTGCCTTATTTGGGTGAGAAAATTTAAAAAAAAAAAAAGGAGGGGTTAAAAGTGGATGGGTGTGGGAGAGCTGGGTTAGGTGCATCTATCTTTCAGCAAATCGCCTTTCCTCGAGAGGGCAAACGGCCGGGGCAGTGCCCTGCCTGGGAGCTTCTGGGCATGTTCCCTTTTCTGGGCGACCTCCGGGCGGGGGCGGGGAGACTCTTCCTCCCAGTTTTCCCTGGAGACAGGAGCTGGAGGCCAAGGGTCCCCAGCCCAGCCGGAACTCCGGGGCTCCCTGGCCGGTGCTGATGATCCTCCGGGTGCTGTGCGCCCTGCCGCGGGAGGGCGCCCCCGGACTCCGGGAGCTCGCAGCCGCCGCCTCCCGCGCCCTGATTACCGCGCAGTTAGCCCATTTTCTGAATAGCTATCTCCGCCGCCGAGCATGCTGATGAAATGATCTCACGCTTGCTTCCTAAGTAATGACCCAAATTAAGAGAGAAAACAGAGACCCTTCAAACAGCATTACATTAATCATCTAATCATTCCCAGGAGGGGGTCGGCCGCCGCCGCCCCGTTTGATCCGAATCTGGATAATCAAGAGCTCAGATTACTGGCTTGGCGCGCCGGACCTCCCCCCACTCCACACACACACTCTTAATATTCGCGCCGAGATTCAGCCCACGTCTTCTGGAACGCTGTTCCCGGGCGTGGGGAGGAAATGCGGCGCGGGGCCGGGGAGCGCGCTCCACGCAGCCTTGCGGTGGCAAGGGCTAGGGCGGCGGCAGCTGGGCGCCCATCCCACGCAGATTTCCACGGCAAGTGGAGGTTATTTGGAGAGAAAGATAGTTAATGCAAAAGGAAACTCTCTCGTAACTTTGAAAGTGACTTGAGTGTGGGTTATCCCAACACCCAGTATACAGTAGGAGCTCAGCGCTCCTCGTGCCAGGGGGCTTCCACGATCATAAAAGCTCACATTTTCCCCAGGGCTTGCTCCATTCCGGGCTCTCGACACACGTGCTTTCGAATGTTCACAGCAACCCTCAAGCTGGGGATGATTTACGGACGGACAAAGAAATTGAGGCAGAGATAAACCAAACGCCTAAGGTCACAGAACTGGGTAAGGCTGGGATTCGAAATCCGGGAGGCTTTTCGGGAACCCAAACTGCCTTCAGTTCTCGTGGGTGGAGGATGAATCTGTAGGTTGGGACCCGCAGAAAGACGTTCGGCTTCTGCGTGGAAGCTCTGTCCCGGTTACAGCCAAGGGTTGGGTCCCGACCCCCGCCCCATTTGCAGACCCATTGCGCAGGGAAGGAGAATTGTCGATTTTGTTTGCACAGAGGACGGCGACAGCTTCCTCAGGCTGTCGCGGGAGTATTTTTAGTACCTCCGATTCAGAAATAGGAACGTGTACATTAGAATTCCATTTCCTGAAAGGAGAGCGTCCTCGTTTTTGTAATCCCCCCACCCCCCAAGTCTGGGAAGACGCAGTGAGGGGAGGGGGAACGAGGAAGCGAGGAGGAATTTAAATGTTAGCTTGTTCTGGCTGCAGTTCGCTGAGGGGAGATTGGGACCCAGAGGGATATGCAGATTTAACTCCGAAATCTCCATGGATGCCACAAACCCCAGGAAACCCCAGGATGGGCGAGGAGGACTTGGCGGCTAAGAATATGGAAATATCGCCTTGCTTTTTCCCAGACATCTATCCCCAGGGGGATTGCGGGCTGGTTTGAGGAGTCAGCTTCCCCCTCCCCACCTCCGTGCTCATACCAGGTTTTATTAGACCCTCCTTATACACAGACACACACACACATATGCATGCACACACACACACTCACACTCACACTCCCTCCCTCCCCCATTTCTGGGAGATCCGAAGCCCTGTGACCATCCTCTTAACCAAAATCTTTCTCTTCCTTCATTCCTGAAAGGACCCTTGGCAGATTCACTTCTTGGAGACCAGATAATGGCCAGGACAAGCCCACCTTCTTTTTAAATAGTTCCAGAACTTTGGGCAAGGGGCGGACACCACAAAAGTTGGTGCAAATCATCCACTTAGAGAATTGGGTTAAAAAGTTGGCCTGCGTGTGGAAATCGTGATCAAGTTCTCTTCTTTCCCTTTAAGAAGAAAAGATTTAAAAGAAAAAAAATTAGATGGGGCACCCCCATCCGGGGAAACCACTTTCTAACCTCCAAGGGAGAAAACTTTGATAAGTTCTTCTGTGCTAAGTTTTCACAGGAGAAAACCCAAAAAAGGTCACCCATCTCATGAAACCGGAGACATTTTGTTTCCAGGTGACAGTTCTGAAGATGGCGTGCTTGCAAACAAGACAGCAAATGAAATCCGAGAAATGGGTGGAGTAGGACGCATTTTGTCTCCTGGACTGCTTATCTCTGCGGTAACTGTGACTCTGAGGCTCACCTGAGCAGTGTCTGGCATGCTCCAGCCTCCTTGAGGTTGTTTCCGCATAACCTGATTGTCACTTAACCTTCACACCAGCTCCTGTCAATCGCTCTCACCTGAGGAGGTGTTATTTCACATCTGGTGGTAATTGCAGATAAACAGAGAGTTCTCCTGTATAGATAGGGCTTAGCTCTGCTTTCCACAGGTTTGGAGTCACTCCTCCTGGTTTATGATGTCTGCCTCAGGTGTGGGATTCAGGAAAGGATTCCTTCACCTGCCAAGGAGGACCAAGAGAAAAGAAACCTTCTGCCTGAGCGACTAAACACCTTTCACAGCCAGCGAAGGTTCTGAAACCAACATTAAGCCTTTCAGTAACCATCTCAACTAGGATCCTTCTTAGCTATTCACCATGCATCGGAATTGATGGGTGAAAGGCTCTGTTTTCTGATTTTTCCCCCCTATTCATATTAAGCTGTTTGAGTGACTTGTAGTTTGTAATATTAATAAATGACTTAAACAAGGTAGCCATCAGCTGCATATTAATCTTCTAACCTTGATTAAATGAAAGAGGCCACCCTTAAAAAATATTTTAAAAAAATCAAATTGCGGGGGAGGGGAATCCTGTCACAGACACAAAAAAGACTCCAATTATCTTTTCCCCTTCAAGATGTTTGTTCTGTCCATGACTGCTCACACTTCAGCAATCTTGCCAGCAAGACTCAAAAAAAAAAAAAAAAAAAAAACCTCCTTCTTCCAAAGCCACAGCCTTGTACATAACAGATTGTACAGTCCTATTGCCTTAGGCGGGTTAGAGGTTCCTCTCTGCAAAGAGTGACACAGAGAAGTTGCCAGCATCCAGACATATTTTGGGGGGTACTGTACTCGTTCTTGCCTTGGTTGCAGAAGTGGATCTATGTGGTCCCCATTTTGCTGTTTGGCTCACAAGAGGATAGGAGGCTGCCTGAGCTCCACGCGAGGGAGAGTTACAGCAGCAAGGCATCCAGGTGTGCTGGAGGTGAAGGGGCTGGGGGCGGAGGAGGAGGGGGGAAGGAGAGAGGGGTGCTCAAGAGAGGACAGGAATCTTGAGAAAACGCTGGGAAATAAACAACCTCAAGGCAGCTGCGTTGCCCTTTTCCCTGCACTTCCCTCTCAAACGTCTGAGCAACCAGTTTGCTCCTAGAAACATGTTAATTGCCAACGGAGCTCATTAAGGCATGCACATGCAAAACACAGCAAGAAAGATTAAATGGACAAAAGCGCAATAATGAACTGTCAACAATCGGGCCCATCTACGACCAGGATCACTCAAGAATGAGGCATTTAGAGGCAACAAAGGATTGTCTGGGACAGGAAGAAAAGACGACCTAGACTTTTGTTTAGTCAACACAATTGATTACAAATGAGAGATTAACAGGATAGCTTCAGATTTTTTTAAAAAGAGGCAGAAAAGAAAAGTCCAATTAAGTCCACCGAATGTTAACTACATTGCGTTCCATGCCTAGCCCCAAAGAAATTCTCATTAAACCATCCCTGGCGATCCCTTTTGGAAAGTAATTTGTCTCCCTGATGGAGCAGAGAAAGAGAATCGTGTAAAAGAAAGCGTTAGTTCTTGGCACAATGAGCTTAGGAGACACACTAGAAAGAGCCAAAGGGGGAGTTAATGAGCATCTGACAAACTGCTTGGATTCAGGCCTAGAGAACAGCGATGAAAAGATGAAATTGGCCAACAACTATTCTTTATATCAAACATAAAAAGGCCAATCTGAAATGGGGCTGCTCAAAACTGGTGGAAAGTACATAGCCCTAGAAAAGGGAGCTGTGGCCAGGCCCCTTGTTGGACACCGGACACAGAACTCAACGGGGCCGAGAGCTAGGAAATAGGCTGAAAAGTGGGCTCTCCATCGCAGAGGAAACTCCAGCCCCCCGCCCCAGGCTTTGAAGATGCTGATCCGAAGTTCTCCGTGCCCACCCCCCCTGCCCCCTGGATGTTTCTTTCGTGAGTGAAAAATGTATCAGGCTGGCCTTAAAGGGTCCCCTAAAAGTTCTGGTAATCTGGTAATTAGTCCCTGGCATTCACCAAACTACTCCGCTCCCTTCTACAGTCATCGGCCCCCCAGGAGCACCACATGGCTCCCGTTCACATTCAGTGCTTCCGCGCTCCCTGCTCCCTCCTGCGGACCATTCGAAACCCTCCCCACCAGGTGACGGCTGTCCTAGTTTTGCCGAGGGCAAAGGTGGCCAAGAGAGGAAGACACTGATCCCCCAGGGCTCTATGGCACTGGTTAGGAAGTTTTAAAACTGTTTCTCATAGTGGTTCATCTGGCTTTAAGAAACCACTTCATTTTAATGTTTCCTTTTTTGAACAAAGTAGGTCAATGGTATGTGTCTATATGAGACATAGATTACATCTTAATTCAACAGAGGCGTCCAGACTTCCTAACAGCACAAGTGTTCGGATGTTCCTTTACACGCAGTGTCCAGAGCCAGGTAAACAGAATCTAGCAGTGAGACGGGGTTTTCAGTTCAGTCCACCAGCTAAGGAGCACAGAACAAATTTTGTGGGTGGTTTTTTTTTTTTTTAATGCCTTATTTATTCCATCTTTGACGTGGGACCAGTGCCATCTCAGATACTAGAGTGCAGCATTTAAATCTTGATTCTAGGTTTTGTATTCTTACTCTCAAATCCTTGGTAACAGCTATCACATTTCTGAGGGCTTGGCTTGCACTTCAGGCTTTGCTCATGCTTCATGGAAAAAATATATTGGTGTCTAGAAGTAAAGAATGAAGAAGAAGAAGTATACCAATTCAAAATAAAAATAAAAACAGTCATCTAAGATTAAAGACTACTTCTGGCTTTCAAAGCACAGAGGTGTTATAAAATCGAGAGAGGTGCATTTCAGGCAAGGGGAGGAAAGGAGACTTCTGTTGCAGATGAAGCAGAGACTGAAATAATTCGTTTTTCACCAAGGCATGACCTGACACACCATTGTCATTGTTTGTCTTCTCTCTTCAGTGTTTTTCATCGCAAGCTTATATTTGGAGCTCCGTTTCCTCCAAGAGTTTCATTGTCCTCATTTTGCTCCCCACCCCCACCCCGAAAGTGGGTGGTGGTGGTGCATGCCCAGAGAATGATAATGTATTGTCTATAAGCAGAAAGTGGGAGTCAGCGGGGTCTGGCATTGAAGCCGCCGAGTTCAAATCCCAGCTACCTTAGCCATTGATCAGGAAAAATGACTCTGTCTCTGTTTACTCATCTGCAAAATAGGAATAATAGGGGAACCTATCACATCCAAAACAAATATAACATCGGATGTCAATTATACCTCCAAAAAGAGGGAGAGAGAGCAAGAGAAAGAGAGTGAGAACCTACCTCCCAGGGTAGACGTGAGGCTAACATCAGTTAACATGTGTAACTAGAACTTAGATTAGCACCTGACACATACATGGTGAATATTCCAGAAGTTAGTGTTTCTGATTACAGAAACCCAAGTTGTGAGACTGGAATTCAGCACCTTACACAGGAACTTTGCCCATGTTACCTTGTTGATTCATTACATATGCATCAGGTAGGTTTTCTTAGTCCCTTCTTAAAGATTTTATTTATTTATTTATTTGACAGAGAGAGATCACAAGTAGGCAGAGAGGCAGGCAGAGAGAGAGAGAGGAGGAAGCAGGCTCCCCGCCGAGCAGAAAGCCCGATGCAGGACTCGATCCCAGGACCCTGAGATCATGACCTGAGCCGAAGGCAGTGGCTTAACCCACTGAGCCACCCAGGCGCCCCTTCTTAGTCCCATCTTAAAGAGGAGTAAAGGAAGTTGCTGAGAAGGTATGGCTCCCCTTCGTTCACACAGTAGGCCACGGTGGCCTGGGGACTCACTGAGGTGATTCTATGATGTTACGGTTGCAACAGGACGGTGCATGAGAATCACAAGTTTTTTTTTGTTTTTTTTTTTTTAAGATTTTATTTATTTATTTGACAGAGAGAGATCACAAGCAGGCAGAGAGGCAGGCAGAGAGACAGGGGAAAGCACACTCCCCATGGACCAGAGAACCCAAGGTGGGACTCGATCTAACGACCCCAGCCGAAGGCAGAGGCCCTAACCCACTGAGCCACCCAGGCGCCCCACAACAAGTTTTTGCTGAAAATGCACCTGAACCCCATTTACTAAGATGCTGAGTCAATAGATGTGCTCTGGGCCCAGGATTCTGTATTTTAACCTGAGGCAGTGGGTTTCCCAGACTACATTTTAAGAAACACTGTTTAGCCTCTGGGTTCTTCCCACCTCACCACGATGCTCTTTGATAGAAGAAATAACACCATCAGCTGTTCATAAATTAATGAGTACATCTGATCATTCATTCCACGAATGTGACCTGAACACCTTCGATGTGTCCAAGTCTATGCGCTGGATGCTGGAGTTACTAGGAAGGGCAGAGACACTGTCCCAGAGTTTATGATTTATTAAAGGAGAAAAATCACAGACAACAAAAATCCCCTTATGAAACTTGGTTATGAAGATGAAATTGGGCATTCGATGCAGCCTGGGTTTGGGTGTGTAGTGGACATCTGTTATTTTTGCCTGCTGATCATCATTTCCCCGTCTGGTAACAACATCCAACATTTCCTTTGGAGACGTCGCCCCTCCCCCATTCTCAGTCCATATGGTTAAGGTGGGGGCTAGTCCGTCCCCCCACTGTGGGCATGTGACCTAGGCCCGGCCAATCAGAGCACAGCATCTCCCTGGCCGCAGTGAGTGGCTCAGGACTGGGCACCTGACCCAAATAGGGCCAATAAAAGTCCCACTCAGGACTTTTGCCAAACCGGAAGCCTTTCCTCTGGGCTTCTTAGAAGGGTGGTCGCCAGTTTGGAGGTGTGGTGTAGGCGTATTTGCTACAAGGTTAGCAGAGCCCATCGGGTACTGAGAGTGGTAAAGCGAGGAGGGAGAGGAATTAAGAGCCCGCCCTAAAGACCTCTTGGGACCCTGGTGTGACCAAATCCCCATGCACACCTGGACTTCGTGGTTCTTTGCTCTACTCCAGAGCCTCTACTCTCTCCCTAAGACTTCTGACTGATACCGGGCAGAAGAAAGGGAAGTCTGAGATGCCCCTGTAGGGGAAGTGGTGCCTGATTGGAGTCTTCGAAGACCAGGAGGTGCTCGCGATGGAGGGCCGGAGGAAGAGCTCTCTCAGGCTGCCTAAGCGAAAGCCCAGAAGTTAAAGAACCGCGACTTGACGCAAGTAGGTGGTGTTTGGTATGGGGTTTGGAGATACGGTGTGGTTTAATGTCGCCGGGTGTGACTTTGAAACCCAGTTCTGGTTCTGAGCAGCTGTGGGACTCTGGGCTGGAGGCTGGCCCTCTCCAGGCCTCCGCTTTCTTCTCTTCAAAGCCGGGCTTTTAGGAGGCAATGCCTTGGGGCCAGTCAAACACCTGATTCTGTTGCAGGCAGTCGGGAATGGCTGTAGTTATCGCGGGAAGCGGAGGCACCTGAAGAGGGAGTGACTGGTTGGCATTTGGAATTGCTGCATGGTTCAGTGGAGAGGTCTACCGGAGCTAGAGCTCTCTTGGGGCAGGGATTTCTACCTCAGTACTGCTGCTGAAGCCTTTCTGTTTCTGAGTGAAGCAGGTTAGGTACATGCTGTATTGGAGGCTTTGGAGTCCCCTAGATCAGCCGCCACGCTCACCAGCTGTGTGTGACTGTGGGTGTTTCCGCTTAACGCTGGTAGACTGAGCTGCCTCATCTTAAACGTTGACTTGGTTGTTAGAAGGATTTAAATGAGATACTATGTGTAAAGTGCCAGGCACTTTGTAGCTGTTCCATCAATTATAGCTATTTACTCGTACTACGAATGACTACTATTAGAATCATCGTTGAAGTAATTTTGAGATCCTTGGTCTGAAAAGCAAGTAGGACGGCAGTATCTTTATTTTAATTCCAGTAGAGTTAACATACGGTGTTGTATTAGTTTCAGGTGTACAGTAGAGTGTTTCAGCAGTTCCATACATCACCGGGTGCTCATCCAGGACTGCAGTATTCTTTAACAGTAAAGTGCCGCATGTGCTAAAAAGGCAAGGACTGTCTGCTTTGTTCACGCTGTGCGCACAAAGCTTGGCACATAGTAGGTGTACAAAATTAAAAGGTGGTTATCATTTCTTTCTCCTCCCCACAGGTTAGAAAGTTCCCTGCTCAGTCTAGGCAGACACTTGCACTCCATTGCATTCTGATTCAGTTGTAAAACAAATATTTATTGAAGGCTGTGTGCCAGGCATTGTGCTGGGGAAAGACCTGTAAACAAGACAAAGTTCACCCCAGTAGATCTTCATCCAGCGGTAGAAGACAGATGACGGATAAGCCAAGAGTCGGGAAATAATTTCAGATTATGTAAACAACAGGAAGGAACTAAGAATGGGACATTAAAGTCCTTAACGTGGGAGAAATCAGCTTGACATAGGTGGTCGGCACCAGCAGCCGTGTGGGCACACCTCTCATACCCAGCAGCTACGAGAAGCATCCACAAAACTCAAGGTAGACCCTAGAATTAATCTATTTGTACCCAAAAAAAAGCCTCTTTCCTGGGTACATTGGTTGGTCCAGCTCAAATCTGCTTGGGACTCCAAAAAAGGGTTTTCCAGGGTATGCTGCAGAAAACAAAAAGCATCCCTGGGCAGTGCGCGCTATAGGCCATTGACCCACATACAATTTTTCCTACTGAATGGCATGGTAATTGATCAAAGTAAAAAAATTTATAGAAAGAGATACTGCTGCCATGTTTTTAAAGCCTGTGTTTCCCAGCCAAGTCTCCAGATGGAATCACCGAAGCAACACATCCTTGACTTAAATGTGACTGTTTAACAGTTATATTGGGTAGGCCATATTTTTCCACAAGGAGGTAGTTTCTTGTCTTAGGAACTTGAGACTCTTAACAGACTTTTGGGTGAGAGCTTTCCAGGATACCACTCTTTCTCTCACACTTCCTGAAGTCACAGGAGTCAGAGACCTAGCTGTAGTGTCAGGAGAGGGAACGCTAGAGTGAAGTGTGAGGCAGCTCATGGGATGATGAGGTTTATAGGATGCCTTGGTGCCAATCACTGCCACTACTGAACAGCTCATAAGCATAAAGATGGTTCATTTGTTTGTTTCCGCCTGACCGGCCTCCCCTTTCCCTTCTCTGGTTATCAGCATTCTGGTTTTGCTTTAAGGGAGCTTTCCTCATCCACTAAGCACAGACCGTTGTAACTGTGAAGAAGGCTTCCCATATCACATCCACTGGCCAAGGGACAGACATGGGGCAGAAACCAGGTCACAGAGATGATGTCTTTAGAATCTGACCCTTGAACAGAGGGATAAGATTACAGGTCACTGATGGACCTCCATTCCAAGGAGACTGTGGATCAGCCTACTCCTTATACACATCTTGAGTTGCCCTTATCCCTGCCCTTCCAAACCTGGCATTACAGCTCTTTTATTAGGTCCCACATAACATTCCAATGGGTTAATTTTCTGCATAAATTGGCTACAGTTGTTTTCTGTGGCTTACAACCAAAGACGCTGACTAGTAATCTCCCCACCCATGATTCACCTTCTTCTTCTAGCCCTTAGAAACAGACCATCTGAAGTTAAAGATGAGATCTTCTTGTCCAGCATTTTTATTGTCTGCCTGAATTTCATCCTTGAGTTTCAGGAATCTTCCAAGTAGATAGGGCTTACTTTACTACATGAAACACTTCTGGAGAAAGAAAACCCTACAACCCTACCTACACCCCATATTTCATATTCAGAATAAAACCCGAGTGTTCAGGGTGAGGTGGGGCTGAGGTTGCTTTAAGCAATTCAAGGAAGAAAGAAGTTAAAAAATACAGCACAACTGAGGTGAGATGGAGGGTTATTTTGCATAGAAAGCCCTCTTGCGGTAGGTGGGGGGAGAGTGGAGGGGAAGGGGAGATGGTTGTCAAAAGGTATAAGCTTCCACTTAGATGAATAAGCTCTGGGAATCTAATACACAGCATTGTGAATGTAGTTAATAATAGTGTATGTTATACTTGAAAGTTGCTAAGAAAATCGATTTTTAAATGTTCTCACCCTTCCCACCACACACACACACACACACACACACACACACACACACACACACAGTGGTTCTTAAACGTGACTGGATGGGGGTGTTAGCTAAGACTGTGGTGGTAATCCTATAGCAAAATGGAAGTGTAGCAAACCGACACCTTGTATGCAAAGTTACATGTCAATTATATCTCAGTAAAGCTGGGGAAATAAAAAACACCACCACCATCTCCCCCCCCCACCCCCCGAAAAGGAAGGAAGAACACTCAGGATATGATCGGGTTCTTTTTTTCCAGCATTCCCGTAATGTAGGAACAATTTGTTGAGTGTAGTACACAGAAAAAAAGGATGTCTCAACATATAGACTTTAGAAAGAAGGTGGGCTGAGGTCAAGTAGTCAGCTGGGAGGAAGGCTGGCTTTCATTTCGGGGCTCTGAGCCTAGAGGAACACAACTCCTAAAACGGAGCGCGCCTCTGGGGCAAGAAGCATTATTATTTGTCTTTTTCCAAAAATGAATTAACATGATTTTATCCCAATCCCCATGTATTGAAGAAGGTGGTCAATATAAATGGAAAATCAAGGTAACAAATAGAAAAATGTGGGGCTTCTAAGGGTTAGAGAGCAGACTGGCTTGGACAGACGCTGAGTCTTCTGGAAGCTGAGGCAAAAAGGGAACGACAGTGGGTTTTATGCCGCTGCCGTCTTCAAGGAGCACCAGAAAACAAATAGAACAGCTTCCTTGACCAGATTTTCTCAGAGACTTTCCTTTTGAATCACCCCTTCAGTCTCGAATCTTGTGAAGTCTGCCCTCACAAACCCACATACTGATCAAGTCGTTAGAGGTTAGCATCGCTTGGGTTGTGACTGGAAGGCGCCAGCCAACTTCAATCATGGCACAGAGTTCATGGAAAAAGAAATGCAGGGAGCCAAAGCCCTCTGACTAGTGTGGCTGGTTCATGAAAATGCATGGCTTCTAGTGAAAGTGTCCTCTCGGCCAGACTTTTTCTCTCCTATAAATTTCTCCTATGTTAGACATCGATCGTAAAACTTGCACGTTTTCTCTGGGGAGGAGGGCAGAGCACAGTTGGATGTGTAGAGCGAGCCAGAGTAAATGTGGGATTTGACTGTAGAACTAAGATTAATTTGAAGACGACGCACAGGGTCTCTGCGGTTTTCTCTCAGGTCTATAAAATTGACATACGACCATTGACTATCTGCTGCAAAGGAATATTGTGTTGGAAAAAGAATGTACTGATGTTTGCAATTGCCTCTCCCGAGGGCTGCTTTGTAGGACACATGAGTGGTTCCTCTAAGCTTAAAGTACTCATCACATCACTTCTGGGGAGATCGTGGGAAGTCAAGAGCCTTGCAAGGCAGTGTTATACATTCCACCCTCTGGGAAAATAAATGCCAAAGTCCTGTTAGAGAGGAGGGATTTGGGAGATTTTCATTTCCCCATGAGATGTATTTATTTATTTATTTATTTATTTATTTAAAAACAGTGGCTCATGTGAGCTTCCCCACTTCTGGTATTCTTCATGTGCTGTTCCCTGTAGTCAGCCCATGGAGTGGTCTCCTTCACCGTTCTCGACCGCTCTTTTCTTGTGGCCGGTTCCTTCTCTTCCTCCTCGTATAGCTTATTTCAGAAAGGTCTTTCTTGGAAAGGACAGCATTCAATGACATTGACTGGGTACTCATGGTAGGGGCGGGTTTGGCCTATAAATGAGCCTTACCCTGGGAAAGAACCTATGTCTCCCCCTTTCCCCTCATTTTTTTTTTTTTAAGATTTTATTTATTTATTTGACAGGCAGAGATCACAAGTAGGCAGAGAGGCAGGCAGAGAGAGGGGGTAAGCAGGCTCACTGCTGAACAGAGAGCCCGATGCGGGGCTCGATCTCAGGACCCTGGGATCATGACCTGAGCCAAAGGCCGAGGCTTTAACCCACTGAGCCACCCAGGCACCCTTCCCTTGTTCCCCTCCTTAACTTAGATGTTCTTCCTCTGTTCTTCTCTGCTCACGCACTGCCTATTTCCTCCCTTCTTAGGAGTTGCGCAAATCCTATATTTACTTACTCCTTTCTCGTTGGCTCCCAAGTACACTGGAAGGACCACGGTCATGTTGTCGTGTTGCTACATGTCCAGGGTAGCATGTTGTAGGCACCAATCACGTCTCGGGTGAAGAAGTTACAGACCTCCTCCTTGAAAACATCGTGTGGAGAACGATGTACAAAGTTTGGATTGTGGTTGTCTCTGCTTGTATGCTCTCACTTGGAGTGGGGAGCAGAAATCCAACAGCATTTATATTCCACCATGAGAACTTGCATTTATTTGGCATCTTCTGTGTACAGGGAATTTTATCAGCATTATTTATATTTCTTTCTAACCTGCAAGGCACATGTCCTATCACTTGGGGGAAAGGAGGTTCTGGAAGGCTCCAGTTTGGCCCCGCTTTTACTGGTTGAGTAAGCATTAGAAGCCACCTCCAGCTTTGCCCCTTCCAAGGAGCTCTCCTCCCTGCCTGGAAGGGGCTAAATTCTGTGTATCCTGAAGGTTTGGCTCAACACTACTTCCTTCTTCCAAATACCCCATGTGAGTTGTCTTTCTTAAACTCTCACAGCTTTTTATCTATAGCTAATGATGCCTGTTTTCTACCTCGGGTCACCAGGTTCTAATTCAGACCACTTTGCCTGGACTTCCTCATCCATCCTGGTCTGGTTCCTGCCTATACCTATACTTGCTCTTGAGTAACTCTCTTTGTGCTTTGGAGGCTTGCTGTACTGGTTTCTTTCTGTCTTTGCAGCGGGTCACAACTTCTTCATTTCTTGGACCCATGAATGTATGGTTCCCTCTCCTGTCATTCTTTCCTCCACGGTTCTATTTAGCTATCACCTCTGCCTCCCCTAAGACTCTCCTCCAATATTGCCACCTCCAATCAGTCTTCCTTGATGCCCATACCGAAAAGAAGCCTCACAGTGCACTCCCCTCACCTATCTATCTGTATGTAAGGTCCTTGATGTGCTTTTCAGCATTATTGCAACTGGCTGTGATTTCTGCAAGGCAGTTGACTTGCTTTTCTTTATTTCTAACTCCGATACAAGCTTCATGAGGGTGGGGACTCTGTCTGTCCTGTGCATCAGTATATGCCCAGCACCCAAGTAAATGGCCTAACACCGTGCTTGGCTCACAGTAGGTGCTCAGTGGAATATTTGCTGAAAAACACTGGATCATGTCACTTTTCTGCTCCAGGTTCTCTAACGGTTTGCCACTTACCACTCAGAGTAAGAAAAGCCTTACGGTGACCTACAAATCTCCTCCCCATATCCCCTTGAGTTGATGTCTCTGGGCTCCTCTGCCTTCTTCCCCTCACTTACTGTACACCTCCTAATTGTTTCTCATACATGCCAAGCAAGCTTCTGCCTCAGGACCCTTGCATTGGCTGTGCCTTCCTCTGGAACCCTCTTCGCTATGGATCATCCTTCTCTTCTTTCAGATCTTTGCTCAGATCTTGCTTTCTGAAGGAGACCTTCCTCTACCAATCTCTTTGGAAGGTGAAACTTTCCCTTAGATGCCCACAGACACACTTACTGTCACACATTCCTCCTGCCCCTTCTATCCTGTATTTATTGTCTATCTCCCCTGCCCCTCCCCCCAACTATAGTTAAACTCCCATTAGGATGGGATCTTTATAGTCACTGATGCATCCCTGGATCTCAGACTAGACCCCAACACATAGTAGGTGCTCAATAAATGTGAAATGAATGGCTATCTTGCCTCGCCTGATCAGACCTATTGTTCATTGCCCTTGGAGAAACAACAACCTTCATTGAGTCTCCCTTCAAAGAATGAATGACTGTCACTTAGATGCTAAATATGGTCCCTTCTACAGTGTACCAGACGAGCGCTTGCAAGACTTTCAAGAGAAATAGTACTGCAGTAACACTGCAAAGCCTTAGCTTTTTGCTTTCTGCTGTCCTTGGTGAGTCTGCCTAATTATTAATGAAACTATTACTGAAATGATTAATGAGTGGCTGTCTTGCCATCTTTTGTCTCCTGTCACTGCTGATGTTTCTCACGGCTTCCCCTCTGCAGACTCCCATTTCTTTTCATGGTGGACCCTCTCTCTAAGGAGTTGTCTTTAAGGGTGGGGCAGTTCTAGTAGTCCTTGGGGTGTGTATCTAGACTTCTAGGTTTCTCTCTACTCTTAAGAGTGGAAACAAAAAAGCAATCAGTAGGAGCTGAAGATAATGGATTTATGATGCATTTTTCAACTCTATTCATCCAAAGCTGAATGTTGCTGTACAAGCGTTACCTTAATTAGTGTGGCTTCTTTTTTTTTTTTTTTTTTTTTTATTTTAATTTTTTTATTTTTTTTAAAGATTTTTATTTGTTAATTTGACAGAGAGAAATTACAAGTAGATGGAGAGGCAGGCAGAGAGAGAGAGATAGGGAAGCAGGCTCCCTGCTGAGCAGAGAGCCCGACGTGGGACTCGATCCCAGGACCCTGAGATCGTGACCTGAGCCGAAGGCAGCGGCTTAACCCACTGAGCCACCCAGGCGCCCAAGTGTGGCTTCTTAAGAATGGCAGGTCCCAAGATGTGGGATGGTGCCTGCTTTTTGCCAGCTGGGCTGTGTGATTCCGCCATATTAGACAGAGTAGTCTGAGTTTTTGTTTTTGTTTTTAAGAAGCAGCCCCTCCTTTGAGGTTTTTTTTTTTTTTTTTAAAGATTTTATTTATTTATTTGACAGAGAGAGATCACGAGTAGGCAGAGAGGCAGACAGATAGAGAGAGGAGGAAGCAGGCTCCCTGCTGAGCAGAGAGCCCGATGCGGGACTCGATCCCAGGACCCTGAGATCATGACCTGAGCCGAAGGCAGTGGCTTAACCCACTGAGCCACCCAGGCGCCCCTGTTTTTTTTTTTTAAGATTTTATTTATTTGACAGAGATCACAAGTAAGCAGAGAGGCGGGAAGAGAGAGGGAAGCAGGCTCCCTGCTGAGCAGAGAGCCCAATGGGGGCTCAATCGCAGGACCCTGGGACCATGACCTGAGCCGAAAGCAGAGGCTTTAACCCACTGAGCCTCCCAGGTGCCCCTCCTTTGAGTTTTATTGAAACTTTTTGTTTTGCAGAGATTGCAGGGCACTTTGTGCCCCTCCCCCCGCCATGACCCCCCAACACTCCCCCCCACGCCCCTGCCCCCTGCCCCAGGGCTTTGTTTCTGCTCTGCCAGCACGTACCAGCTCTCTGCAACAGCAGGTACCAGCCTCCGCCTCACTTGCTGGTCTCCTCCTCCTGCCCACAAGCTTCCTGGGCACATGGATAGTAGGGGTTCCAAAAAAGTTCATTGAAAAAACTAATGAATGAGTATAATTTGCTTTCCCTTTCCCTTCCATGAGCAATTCGGTTTGCTAACTTTCATTTGACCCAAATGTGAACCACACTGGAGTTACTCTTCCTAGATAATTGGTAAAGATAAAAATGTCTCATTTCAATATTTCAGGAAATTTAGACCCAAATCTTTGCAGAATCTGTACTCACCTAGTCACCTGTGTTCTTGTTTAATGTTTTGTTTTTTAAACAATTACAGGCTTAGAAGGAGGCCTGATTAAGAAATCCCTTCTTTAGCTTATTGTATAAAGTATAAAGCTAAAAGAAAAAAATTTAAGGATTAAAAAGCCACGAATTTCTGTCAATACTCACCTTTTGTTAGATACAATGCCTCTTAAGCCAGATAATTTCTAAATCCTGCTCCAGAATTTGCTTCTGTTCTCGCACTTAGACTGATCAATTTTCAGAAGTTGTAGGAGAGAAAATAAATTCTGTCTCCAAATGATGTTTATAATCTCAAATCTAAATTAAAACATGTCGATTCCACAGCAATAGTCACTATGGAAATAGAAACATATAGGCCTCGATTCTAAATCAAGAGAGTGTTTAGCTGGGTGGTATATATTTTCCATCATGTTTTTGAAAAATCTGTTACAGTGTATGCATTTTCAAAGGCTTAGATTTGATAAGCTTCTAAGAAATAGTACATGTGTGGGTCACATTAAAATTAAATGTACTTTGTACGTGTTTGAGATGCGGTTCATAATGTCCTGCCCCTATCAGTGAAAATCTTGTTAAGGTACTAGACTAGACTTATGGAATTTTAAAAAATAAACCAAAAACCTGTTTGAAATAAATCCATGGAAGCCTCCAGAGCAAGCAGATATGACTATATATTATCCCCATTCAAATTCTTCTAAAATTCAAATGTTATATTAAGAATACTAACAAGTATAGAATGGATTTGAAAGAGTTTAAATAGAATTGCCACTCACATCTCAATTTACACCTAATTATCAAGCTTCATTTAGTTTTAGAAACTGTTTAAAAATATATTTGCTAGTTTAAAAAATTGTCAGCTTAAAAAAAAAACCCAAAGCTAATAATAGGAATAGTTTATTCTAAAGGTATATCATACAAAAAAGACGTTAAGCTTATTTAAAAGTTTTAAAACTTAAAAAAAGGTTTTCCCCTTCTATTCAGACGAATAAACAATATGCTTTCATCCTTTCAAACTCTTTTCTAGTAATTAGTCAACGAATGGTACTTCAGCCGGTTCTGTGTGCCTACTACGTGCTAGGCAATGTTCTAAATTCGAATGCCACTTTTCAAATAATATAAAACAAACATATGCTGCGATCATTTTGCTTTAAATACCATAAGCCAAGCATATAACTCTTTTACATAAAATACATAATTATTCTTATTTTAAGATTACATAGTTCCTTTCTTTCAAGGAGCCCAAGTTTTTGATTTTTTTTTTTTCTTTTTAGAGTTAAAACCACTGTCTTCATGTTACCCTCCTACAGTTCATGGAAACCAAGCGCGACCTACCTTTTCTTGCACCAGGCATGCCTCTCTAAAAATTAAAAATGGAAAGGAGTGATGGTTCCCTTACCCAGTAATCTCTCCTCAATTGCAGAATGAGGGTGGCCTAGCCTCCCTCTCCCCACAAAAGGATGTTGTCAATATTCAGTTGATCTTCCTTTGCCCCCATCCCTCCTTCAGCAAGATGAGATCAGCATCTCTCCTTCTGCTGAAACTTGACCTCAGCCATCACCTGCTTCTATACCTTCTGCATCAGTATAACGTAATGAAATAGGTCAGCCCGTCTTGTGTCTGCTCAGAACTTTAGCTGTTTGGACATCTTTTTAAGTGTGCAGCTTGTCTCTAATTAGCCAGAATTCTAAGATCCTTCTCTAGCAGCTGACACCTAGAGTCCTGCCTCCAAACGTATTAGGGATAATGATGTGTGAAAGTCAGAAGTGTGAGAGTTCTTTTTTTCCCTAGTTCTAATAGGGTTAACCGAGGCATCAGTTCTCTTATCTACTTTTTTTTTTTTTTTTTTGCTTTATTTGACTTTACCCCATTTGCTAGAATACCCCTAGACTTAGAGAGTTGTGCCATTGGGGTTTTTCTTGGTACCATAGCAACTCGTATACTTACCTTTTTTGTTGTTTTTTGAGGTGAAGAGACCGGCTGTTTGGGAGTCCCGCAGGTCCGCTATTAGTTGAAGTTCACAGTCTGCTTAACCAAGGACGGATCCGATGTTTTTTTCTGGAATTTTAAAAAGCTAATGTATCATTTAGAGCTCTTACCTGCAAGTTACATGCCGGCGGCTTAACTGACAAGGAATCGATCATTTCATACTGTAAGAAAGTCAGGAGTAGGAGCCTCTGGTCTGTTGCTGTGTGATTCTCTTAGATTGGCCCTCCCCTGTGTGAAGTCTCCTTGGAGGCTGATGGAAAGATGCTGCAGGAGTCCCAGCCCCATGGAAAGGCCAGAGGATGTCCAAATAAACCATCTTCTGCCTCTTAGGAGCAGGAGAATATTTCCCAGAATCCCTCCCGGCTGACTTGCTGTCCTGTCTCATTGGTCAGAATTTTATCACAGAGTTCATTCCTAAACCAGTCAATGACCAGAAGAAGGCAAGGATTAGCATAACTGGCTTAGATAAATTGGAGTGTATCCCCTGAAACTACCTGTTGGGATGGGACACCTTCCCTGAAGTGTGTCACCTTGGAGAAATGAGATCTCTGAATAAAACTAAGTTACAGGGGTGCCTGGGTGGATCAGTGGGTTAAAGCCTCTGCCTTCAGCTCAGGTCATGATCCCAGGGTCATGGGATCGAGCCCCACTTTGGCTTCTCTGCTTGGCAGCGGGAAGCCTGCTTCCCCCTCCCTCTCTGCTTCCCTCTCAGCCTGCTTCTCATCTCTGTCTGTCAAATAAATAAATAAGATCTTAAAAAAAAAAAAAATCACAACTAAGTTGCAGTCAAAAAGGAGGAAAGAGGGTTGGGGCACCTGGCTGGCTTAGTCCGTTAAGGGTCTGACTCTTAGTTTTGGTTCAGGTCATGCTCTCAGGGTCCTGGGATTGAGCCCAGGTCAGGCTCCTTGCCCAGGGGGAAGTCTGCTTGTCTCCTTCTCCCTCTGCCCCTCCCCTTGCATTCACTCTCTCGCTCTCTCTCTCTGTCTCCCCACTGTCCCTTTCTGTCTCTCAAATAAATACATATTTTTTAAAAAATGAAAATAAGGGGGCACATGGGTGGCTCAGTCGGTTGAGCCTCTGCCTTTGGCTTAGGTCACGGTCTCAGGGTCCTGGGATCGAGCCCTGCATTGGGCTCTCTGCCTGCCTCTCTGCCTACTTGTGATCTCTCTTTCTGTCAAATAAATAAATAAAACTTAAAAAAAAAATGAAAATGACGGGGCATAGGAAGCAGTGATAGGATGCTAGAAAGCCCGCCAACAATACCCACTACACCGAGCTTTGGGAAAGAAGGTAAGAAAGAGCTTTACAGAGCCAGAGAGGCACTGTAGAAGCCACGGGTAACTTCCTCGGGTTAGCAGAGGAAGGTGTGTGATATATATATATATATCTTTTGGATCATAGGGTTTTTTTTTTTTTTTTAATCCATCCTTTAGCACAATGAAAACACTGGGTATAGATAGACATACTTAATGTTGGAAATTCCCACTTAGTATAGAAGTAGAATTAGTCTCTTTAAAAAAAAATGAGCTTATACAATTCATTTGTTTTGTAAATTAGCAACTATAATTAACAACGGAAAGCACTGAATAACCTCCGTGTCCGAAGTTCAAAATATCAGCAATGGAGATAATTAATTAGCTGAAGTCATCTGAAATACTTTTATAATTTGTTTTCCTCTCCATTTGATTTGACATTTATATTAAACCCAGATTTGGAAAAAAAATGTTTTTGATGCTACTTGGCATATCTTTGTACTACATTATGTGTTGCTGTAGAATTTACAAGATCAACATTTAGATGTCACCAGAGAGACATACATCCTTGTACTGTGATAGACATTATCAGGCACTCCCAAAGTAGCAGCAGCTATTTACATTGAACTTAAATAGACAACTATGGAAATGTCAAGAAGCATTACATTTTTAGAAGTTGGAAACATTGAGGAGAATTAGGCTTTTTGTTTTTAATTTGCATTCAAGTGACCAAAAAGTGTCTTCTGTGTGAGAATGATTCATATGCCCAGAGCAAAGACCAAGGTGGCCAACAGTCTCAGGCCGTGCCTCCCTCACCTTTTAGTATATCATGAAATCAGTAGAGGGGTCATTACTAGCATTTCCCCCTGTCTATGGTTTAATTTAGAAATGAACAGAAAGTATCAAACAGCATTGTGCACAGTAGGGGAAAGAGTGGGGTGGGTTCATTTCATTTGAACCTAATGTTTTTATTATGAACAATTTCAAACACATGAAGAAAATATAGTAGAATAAACCCACATATACCCATCACCCAGATCCAACAATTATTAAGATTTGTGCCATATCATCTTTTTTTTTTCTGATATATTTTAAAGTAAATCCCAGAGCATTATTTCACGTCACTCCCATATATTTTAAGATGTACTTTAAAAAAAATTGCAGACCTCTTCTTACATTATCACAATGTAATTGTCATTAATCTTAATAAAAATTAACAATTATTTAATATTATATAATATAATATTATAAAATTATATAATATTATATAACAATTATTTAATATTATATAATTTAAAATTATATAATATTATATAATATATTTAATATATTAAATATTTAATATTATATAATATCCAGTCTTCAGAATATCAGAATATTCCACTTGATCTGAAGGACTCTTTTAAATTTTTTAAAAAATAAGTCTTTTTATAGTTTATTTAAAACTTGAAACTTTTGTCTTTGTGTCTGTATATCTGTGGTGAAATTAAATGATTTCTTCATTTTATTTCTTAAAATAATGGTGATTTCTTAATGTAGGTTATAATTAAAAATACTCTGGGAAGTCATTGCTGACGACATTGACAAGTTTTTGTTGGAGACTCAGGAACAAACTTTTCTTATTGTAGAAGGAAGTTTCTTTAGATGCTTAAAGATCCTGTAAGGTAAAAATTTCAGCAAGCAATTGCTTGTTTGCTCTAAGCAGAGCTACGGAAGTGCTCTGTTTTTGCTTTTTTCCCTAGCTGAAGTATGAGTTTTCTTACTTTATGAATACCAGCCTTTCCTTCTAAAGAGGCTATTGATTTGACTATTTGTAGTACTTGATTGTGCAATTCAGACTCACGTTTAAGAGTCTCTCCTCAAGCAAATAATGGATTTAGAAACTTGTTCTCTACTAAAACAAACAAACAAAAAAACCAACATTATGTGGGGTATATGGCAATGTTTAGTTACGTGATATAAAGTCCATCCTTCTTCAGGTTGACAAATTAGGGAATAGCATGGAACAGTCTCCTCAACAACCATGTTTTCAAAGGTCCACTGAAAGAGCTGCATTCTGCCTTTCCAGCTGCAAGACCTTTGCATATGCATTTCATTCGTCAAGAAGAATTAACTCTTGGGGCACCTGGGTTGCTCATTCAGTTAGACTCCTGCCTTCAGCTCTGGTCATGATCCCAGAGTCCTGGGATCGAGCCCCGCATCAGACTCTCTGCTCAACAGGGGGTCTGTTTCTCTCTTTCCCACTACCCCTGCTTGTGTTCCCTGTCTCACTGTTTCTCTCTCTCTGACAAAGAAAGAAATAAAAATATAAAAAAATAATTAACTTATTTACCCATTACTGCTTCTCCTGCTTTTTTCTTTTCTTCCTTTAAATCTCCATCTCCCCTTCCCTAGCAAAGCCTTCTCTGAACTTCTTAAGTCCTATTCCACCATTATGTGCTTAACCCACCTTGGACCACTCCTTTCTAGAACTTACTAGTGTTGTAATTTTACATTTCTCTGTTGGGGCAGTTCATCTAGTATCTCTTTACTTGCCTCATCTGTGAGCTTCACGAGTGGGGACTTTTACATGCTTATCCTTGTAGCCTTAGCACCTAACGCAGTTGAACTCCACAGCAGTTTGATGAATGAATGATGTGCCAAACGACGAGCTGAGTGCTCTCACCATAAGGCAGTTAAATATTCAGGTTGAAAACATCTTTATGGTTGAGCATCCATGTCTTTTTTCTGACTTAAGAGTTTTCCTGGAGTTTCAGAGAAGTGGGGGCATGGGCAATGTATCAGGTGCCAAAGTCCGTCTGTGCTGCTTTTTTATTTATTTATTTTTATTTATTTTTATTTATTTATTTTTTTTTTTTTAAAGATTTTATTTATTTATTTGACAGAGAGAAATTACAAGTACACTGAGAGGCAGGCAGAGAGAGAGAGAGAAGGAAGCAGGCTCCCTGCCGAGCAGAGAGCCCGATGCGGGACTCGATCCCAGGACCCTGAGATCATGACCTGAGCCGAAGGCAGCGGCTTTAACCCACTGAGCCACCCAGGCGCCCTGTGCTGCTTTTTTAAAACATCTAAACTCATATGATGATACTAGCTGGACAACTTCTATAAATTAGGAGAGGGGCTTATAGATAATGACTTTAACAAGGCTGTAAGAGAATGTAATGATTTACGATACGTTTGAAATGTGTAAGGTCAGTCCTGGTTATTGAGAAGTTTCCTGTTGTTCTCAAAGCTATGAATTACATTAGAAACATGGGTGAATGGTGTGGAGAGTCATTAGATAAAGCCCGTGAGACTTAGTCTGGCTCCCAAGACTGGTCACCATTCACGCCAGGCAGCCTCTCTGGTTTCCATTTCCGCCACTTGTTGCTTCAGTCTTCGTGCTCCAACGATACAGGCTATTTGTTCTTCAGATACAACTCTTTCATGCTTTCTTGCTGTTAGCTCTTTTCTGTACACAACTCTGTTGCCCAATTCTCTCTGTTAATTTCCTTATACTTTAAAATACATCTTCGCATGAATTACCTGTGAAATATTGAAGTGTGACCTATAAAGATAAGGTCCCCTTTGACAGTGGACTTGCTTCTGCGCCCTCGGGCGTACACATGCATATTATCTCCTTGTGCAGTATGTAGTAGTAACTCAGTGTGGTCTTTTTTTAAAAGATTTTATTTATTTATTTGACAGACAGAGATCCCAGGTAGGCAGAGAGGCAGGCAGAGAGAGAGGAGGAAGCAGGCTTCCCGCTGAGCAGAGAGCCCGATGTGGGCCTCCATCCCAGGACCCTGGAATCATGATCCAAACAGAAGGCAGAGGCTTTGACCCACTGAGCCACCCAGGCGCCCCTCTGTGTGCACTTAAAAAAAAAAAAAAAAATATATATATATATATATATATAAAATATATATATATATATATATATTTTTAATTATTAAGAGAGTGGGAGAGGAAGAGAAAGCACCAGCAGGGGGAAGGTGCAGAGGGAGAGAGAGGCAGGCCCCTTACCCAGCAGGGAGCCCAACTCCGTGCTTAATCCCAGGACCCTGAGATCATGACCTGAGCTGAAGGCAGACACTTAACTGACTAAGCCACCCAGGCACTCCTGGATGCTCCTATTTTTAATAGAAATGATATATTGAATAATTCTGCATTTTGCCTGTTTCACTTAATGTGTCTCTGAGAGGACTATGTACTATTATATGTAGATTTATCTCATGCTGGTTAAATAGTGTGTATTATTGTATGAATAGATAGCGGGGTTTTTATCCATTTCTCTACAAGGATATGCACATTGTTGTTAATTCTTTTAATGTTATTAACCAGGCTTCAGCAAGCATTCTCTCTTTGCCTCATTGTCCAGCTGTGTGAATGTTTCTCTAGAATATAAATGGAAATGTTGGGCCATAGGATTTGTGAATTGGGGGGATTAATAGATACTGTGGGGGCACCTGGGTGGCACAGTGGGTTAAGCCTCTGCCTTCAGCTCGGGTCATGGTCCTGGGGTCCGGGGATCGAGCCCCACGTCGGGCTCTCTGCTCAGCAGGAGCCTGCTCCCCACCCCCCCCACTCTCTGCCTGCCTCTCTGCCTGCTTGTGATCTCTGTCAAATAAATAAATAAATAAAATCTTTAAAAAAAAAAAAAAAGATACTGTGAAATTGCCCTGCAACGTAGCTGCCCCAACTATGCTCCTCCCAGCAGCATATAACAGTACATTTCCCCCTTCTCTTTACCAGCCCTTAATCATATTAAACTTTGTTAATTTTTTTCTTCCTGATTTCCTGATCCTTGTTATTATTTCCTGAGTATTTCTACCCGATTTCGCTGTTTTTGAGATTTAACATTGTTTCTTACCTTGAGTGACTCTTGTCATTTCCTTTTCTGTGACTGTCTTGCTTCTCGAGGCCCTCCCTGGGGCTTCTTGTTTGGGTCCTGGTTCACTGCTTTGGCTCCTCTGTGCTCACGTCTGGGGACTCTTTGTTGGGTTTTCCTCCTGTTTTTTTTTTTTTTTTTTTAATAGATTTTTATTTATTTGACAGAAAGAGAAATCACAAGTAGGCAGAAAGGCAGGCAGAGAGAGAGGGGGAAGCAGGCTTCCTGCTGAGCAGGGAGCCCCATGCAGGGCTCCATCCCAGGACCCTGGGATCATGACCTAAGCTGAAAGCAGAGGCTTAACCCACTGAGCCACCCAGGTGTCCCTAAGCTTATCTTCTTCCTGTTTTTTGAGCAGGACTGTATAGATACTAACTTCTTTCTCTTTTAATATATTCAAAATGTATTCTTCAAGTGCCTGGTGGGGGCCAGCTACCATGATAGGGGCCAATGGTGTGGTGATGACAAGACAGACTCTGCCATCATGGAGCTTGTATTTCAGTGGGAGAAATAGACAACATAGCAATAAATGGTTACATAGTACAATGCCATGTACTATGAAGACAACTCAAGTAAGATGGGGTAGAACTTAAGAGGCATAAGGAAGAGGGTGTGTTATTTTAGAGAAGGTGATCAGGGAAGTCACATGAGCCATAGGCCTGCATGAAATGAGGGTGAGAAGAGACTTCCAAGGAGATGCCTTAGCAAGTGCGAAAGCATAGAGGTAAGAGGGAGGAATGGGAAGAAAATTGGTGTGGCTGGAGCTCAGAGGTCAAGGGGCAGAGTGTTAGGAACTGATGTTGAAAAGGCAGCCAAGATCCAGATCGCAAAGGACTTTGGTGGCCATGATAAAGATGATTATATTTCCAGGTTAATGGAAAGCTTTGAAGGTTTGTGGGCAGGAAAGAATTATTTAGATTATTCTAGTTGATCTCAAATGAAAAGAAGGACATGTGTCAAGTGGTTACTGCCATAGTCCAGGCAAGGGTATCCAGGATCAGGTTGATTGAGGTGGTGAGGAATAGGTGTGGGGTATATTTGGAAGGTGGAGCCAGAATGGCTTGTTGGTTGAGGGAAGAGTTGGGTGATGCCAAGATTTTGACCTGCAATTCTAGAGGGGTAGTCATGGCCTTTGTAAAGATGGAGGAGACTGGGTAGAGTACGCTTGAAGAAAGAAATTCAGAGTTCCATTTTGGACATGTTAAATTTGAGGTGTTGATTAGATATCCAAGTGTTGAGTGGGCATTCAGCTCAAGGGAAAAGTCAGAGCTGATGATATATGTTTGGGAGCTGTCGCCTTCAGGGATCATACTTAATACCATGGACTGCTTGATATTAATGAGGGAAGAGCTGGAGAGAGGAATAGGGTCAAAGACTGAACCAAGGGCCACCCAGTGTTGAGTCAGGGACCTAGGAAGAGGATATAGGCAGGAATTGTCAGAGCTCTGGAAACCAAGTGAAGAACAGTTTGAAGAGTGAGGGAGGGGTGCCTGGGTGGCTCAGTCTAAGGGACTACCTTCAGCTTAGGTCATGATTCCAGGGTCCTGGGATCGAGCCTCACATTGGGCTCCCCTACTCACTGTGGGGGGCGGGGGCTGCTTCTGCTTCTTCTGCTCCCCCAGCATGTGCTCTCCTTCTATCTCTCTCTGTCAAGTAAATAAGTAAAATCTTAAAAAAAAAAAAAAAAATGGGCGTGCCTCATTGTGTCAGATGCTACCAAAAGATGGAGGAAGATGCATGCTTAGAGCAAGCATTGGATGTAGTACGATAGAAGCGTTGGTAACCTCAACTGGAGTAGTCACTGTGGAGGGAGCTAGAGAATTGGAGGTGAGGAAGGGATTTGTGTACACGAGGGGCGTACACTCACATACTGCTACAGCCAGAGAACTGTTGGTCTCGCCTCTCTGGGATCTTGAAGTTGGAAGTCTCTTGGCTAATTTCTACTCCTCTATTAGAGAGACTTAAAATGTAGTCCTGGTTTCTTTCTCTCTCCGAACCTCCTTACCTTTCCATGCTGTCCCTCCCCTGTCCCAGGCTGTGAGAGATGCCCTCCCTTCCTCTTTCTACAACATTTTACTTTGTATGTATGGCTGACGACCCAAATACAAGAGCCTTTCAGAGGCAGCCACATCCTTTAGCTCCTAATCCCTGGTCCCTTCTGGGAATAAATATTTGTTGAATTGTACCTGACTTCCAATTCAATTCTACAAGGGAGCTAAGAGAGAAGGAAGCTTTGCCATAGTTAGAGGGGAGCCTGAATTTGATGTACACGTAGGAGAGTAAATGAAGAAAATGAATTCTACTAAATGAGAAAACTACTTAATTTATGCAGAAATAGCACTATTTCTCATGACATGGGTATTGCCAGTGAGAGCAGAGCAGAGCACTTCAAGGACCTGTGTGTGTGTGTGTGTGTGTGTGTGTGTGTGTGTGTTAAGTTAGTTTTGAAAGAAGGTTGACACAAAGGTCTGCTCGGAGCCTCTACCAGTGAGTGACAATGATGTTAATTCCATTTTGGACACAGGCTATTAAGTTTATGAAGTAAAAATACATGCTTTGTGAAAGCAGTGTTTCGTCTCAACCTAATTTTAACTGGTAATTGCTTCTCTCTGGTTCCTCTGGAGAACCTGTTGGCGTGGCCCTGGAAGCAGGGGAGAAGCAAAAACTGTGACTGCTGAGTGCCCAGGTGTAGGAGTGGATCCCCTGATGGGACTTTGACAGTCACTAATGTCACACTGCTTCCATTTCGCCATCTATAATTTGATGATTAATAGTATTTGTCTGTAATGTACTTTTCCCATAAAACATGCTTTGTTATCACCAAGTAGTAACATGGCCTCCGATGATTAGCAGGGTCCTCTGAGGAAAAACCGACCTTTGATTTCAGTATCCCACTTCTTTTTATCTTGTACTGTAAGAAAACCGATGCCAAATTATTTCATCTGGCTAGCGGCCTGATGCTGTTTCATCTTTAATTAATGTTCTCATCAAATGTGCTTTAATTAAGAGTCTGGTCAAAATGCAAGTCTTCATTTTAATATTCATTGAAAACTATTTATTGAGCATCTAATATCTCCTAGCCATTGTGCTTGGACTTGGGAGTTTTAAATGAATATACATCTTAATACAGTTCTGAAGACAAAACAATATTCTATTTGGCTCTTGTATTTTTTTTAAAGACTTTATTTATTTATTTGAGAGAGAGAGAAATAATGAGAGAGAGAGTGTGAGCATTAGAGTGGAGAGGTTAGAAGGAGAAGCAGACTCCCTGACGAGCAGGGAGCCCAGTGTGGGAGTCGATCCCAGGATGGGATCATGACCTGAGCCAAAGGCAGTTGCTTAACCAACTGAGCCACCCAGGCGCCCTCTACTTACTTGGCTCTTGTAAACTTTCATTTAACTTCTGAAGTGTTCTGTTGGGAGTGAAGTATGAAAATGTCAATTAACTATTTAACCTTAAAAATTTCCCTCCAATTCAGTAAATTATAGTCTTTGTTATTAAGTATGAGAATAGATTTTTTAAAAATGCTTTTAGGGGTGCCTGGATGGCTCAGTTGGTTAAGATCTGACTTTGGCTCAGGTCAAGATCTCAGGGTCCTGGGATTGAGTGGGGAGTCTGCTTGTCTCTCTGCCCCCCACCATGTATGTAGACTCTCAAATAATCTAAAAAATTGCTTATAAAGTTTCTGATTCAGGGAGGTGCTAGTGTTCTTGGAAATGTCTGGTTTAAAGCTGCTCAGTAAAATAGAGTAAGTTTCATACGCAATTAGAATTTTCTAGTAGCTACTTTAAAAAAAGTAGAAACAAGTGAAATTAATTTTAATAATATACTTATTTTTTCTGGAACACTGAAAAGAAATAAAAAATATAAATAAATAAAAATAAAAATTTACCTGGGGTGCTTGGGTGGCTCATTTGGTTAAGCATCTTTTTTCAGCTGAGGTTGTGGTCCCAGGGACCTTGGATTGAGCCCTGCATCAGGCTCCCTGCTTAACAGGAAGTCTGCCTTTCCCTCTCCATCTGCCTCTTCAGCTACTCATGATCTCTCTCACTCTCTTTCTGTCAAATAAATAAATAAAATCCTTAAAACATTAAAAAAATTTAATTCAGTATATTGAAAATATCATTTCAATATATGATCAGTAGAGAAATTAAGGAGCTACCTTCTTTTGTTCCTACTGTCTTTAAAATCCAATGTATATTTTACCCTTGTAGCATATCTCCATTTGGAAGATATGGAAATACTTGATCTCTATTTAGATTTCATAAAACTTAGTTCTAAGAGTACATTCACATACCCAGCTTGTTCCAAACATACTTAAAACTTTTTCCAGCAATTGAAATTAGATAAAAATTAAGTTTCTCAGTTAAGCCAGCTCCATTTTAAGTGCTCTGTAGCCACATAGGCTAGTAGCTGCCATATTTAGGCAGTGTGGATTAAGAACATTTCCACCATCAGAAAAACATAGATCTCCTTCAACCCACTGGAGTGGCAGTTAGTAGCAGACCTGGAACTAGACCCTTGTTTGTAAGGAGTTTCATAGGTATTAGATGATCTGGAATACCAACCTTTCCAAAGACAGGTGGTCAAATGAATTGGAATGCTTGGAGTATAATGCATTAACTGTTGATAGAGAAGTTTTCCAGGAGGAATGAACCTGCTTACATATGCTTGATGGTCATACGTAATGAGACTGAAATCAAAGAGATTACATTATGGAATTATTCAGGTTATGTTTAGTGAGGAATTTGTAAATTGTGGCAACATATACATAAAATATACCATTTCAACCTTTAAGTGTACATTTCAGCGGCATTAAGCACATCCATATGGCCGTGAAACCCATCATCACCAGCCATCTCTGGAACTTGCTCATCTTCCGAAACTAAAACTCTGCTCATTAAACTCTTAACTCCATAGCCCCTGGCAGCCACCTTTCTACTGTATGTCTCCATGAATTTGATTACTCCAGGTGCCTCCTGTAAGTGGAATCATAAATACTTATTCTTTCCTGCCTGCCTTAATTCAGTTCGCATAATATCTTCAAGGTTCATCCATGTTGTAGTATGTATCAGAGTTTCTTTTTTAAGGCTGGATAAGATTTCATTGTTTGGGGGCACCTGGGTGGTTCAGTGGGTTAAAGCCTCTGCCTTCAGCTCAGATCATGATCTCAGGGTCCTGGGATCAAGCCCCACGTCAGGCTCTCTGCTCAGCGGGGAGCCTGCTTCCCCCCCCGCCTCTCTGCCTACTTGTGATCTCTGTAAAATAAATAAAATCTTTAAAAAAAAAGATTTCATTGTTTGTATATACCCCATATAACTTTGTTTAAGTTTAATGTGTATAATCTGTTGCTCTGATAAATTTATGTAGTATAATAGGATTACCATCATAGCTTTCATACCTCTATCACATTACATAATTATCATTTCTCTTTCCTGTGAGAACATTTAAGATGTAGTCTCTTAGCGGTTTTTTTTTTTTTTTTAATTTTATTTATTTATTCGACAGAGAGAGAGATCACAAGTAGGCAGAGAGAGAGAGGAGGAAGCAGGCTCCTCGCTGAGCAGAGAGCCCGATGCGGGACTCGATCCCAGGACCCTGAGATCATGACCCGAGCCGAAGGCAGCGGCCCAACCCACTGAGCCACCCAGGCGCCCCTCTTAGCGGTTTTTAAGATTTTTAAAATTTGTCAGAGAGAGAGAGAATGCACAAGTGGGAGTGGCAGGCAGAGGGAGAAGCAGGCTCCCTGATCTGCAGGGACCCTGATATGGGGCTCGATCCAGGGACCCTGGGATCATGACCTGAGCTGAAGGTAGATGCTTAACCAACCGACTGAGCCAGCATAGGTATTGTAAACGCAGTTTTGTGTTTACACATAGTAAACACAGTATTGTTGACTACAATCATCATGGTGTGTGTTAGATCCCGGAGCTTATCTTTCAGGTGAAGTTTGTAGTCTTTAACAATATCTCCCACTCCCCACCTGCTGCACCCCTATTATTTTTAGGAGCTTGCCTTTTTTAGACACGATATCATACAATATTTGTCTTTCACTTACCTCACTGAGCATAATGCCCTCAAAGCCCATCTATGTTGTCACAAATGAAAGGATTTCCTTCTTTCTTCGGGCTGAATAATATTTAATTGTATTTACGAATGTATTCACATATATACATATGTACTTATGTATACACGTGTATGTGTGTATGTATATATATACTTTTTCTTGATGCATTCATCTGTTGATGGACACGGGTTGTTTGAATGTCTTGGCTATTGTGAACAATGCTGCAGTGAACAATGGGAGTGCAGAAATCTTTTGGTAATCTTTTTCTATTATTTTCAGATTGCTGGATGGGAATTCCTTACTGTTTTCTGTAGTGGCTGAACCACCTTACATTCCCAGGAACAGTGTTTATACAAGGGCTACCTTTTCTCCACACCCTCCCCAATGCTTGTTATTGCTTGTCTTCTTAATGATAGCCTAACAGGTGTGAGGTAATACCTCACTGCAGGTTAGATTTGCATTTTCCTTTTGATCAGTGATGTTAAGCACTTTTTCACCTGTTGGCCATATGGATGTCTTCTTTGGGAAAACGTCTATTCAATTCCTCTGCCCATTCTTAAGTCAGATTGCTGTGTTGTTGCTGTTGTTACTGTTATTCAGCTGTATGAATTCCTTATATATTGTGGAGATTAACCCCTTAACCAGTACATGGTTTGCAAATATTTTCTTCCATTTTGTGTGTTGCCTTTTCATGTTGTTGATCATTTCTGTTGCTGTGCAGAAGCTTTTTAGTTTGATGTGGCCCTACATATTGATTTTTGCTTTTGTTTGTTTTGCTTTTGGTGTTCTATCTAAAAAAATTGTTGCCAAGATGTGAGCTTTTTCTCTCTGTTTTATTCTACTTTTACCATGTGCAGTCTTAAATTTAACACTTTAAAGGCGTACTCCATTTTGAGTAAATTTTTCTGAGGGGTGTACGAGGGAGGTCCAATTTCGTTTTTCTGCATATGGTTATTCAGTTTTCCCAGCACCATTTGTTGAAGAGACTAGCCTTTCCTTAGTGAGTTTTCTTGGTTCCATTGTCAAATATTAGCTGACCATAAATTTGGGGGTTTATTGCTAGGCTGTCGATTCTGTCCTATTGGTCAATATGTCTGTTTTATACCAATACCATACTGTTTTAATTACTATAGGTTTGTAGTATAGTCTGAAAACAGGAAGTATGATACCTCTTTGGCTTTGTTCTTAGGATTGCGTCAGCTATTCATGGACTTTGTGGTTTCATTTAAATTTTAGGATTGTTTATTCTAGTTCTCAGAAAAATGACATTGGAATTTTGAAAGAGATTACTTTGAATCTGTAGATGGCTTGGGGTACTTTGGACTTTGTAACAATATTAGTTCTTCAAAACCATGAAAATGGAATATCTTTCTATTTTTTGTGACTTCAATTTCTTCCATCAGCATCTTGCAGTTTTTATTGTTCAAATCTTTCATTTCTTTGGTTAAGTTTATTCCTGTTTGATTATTTTTGATGCTTTTGTGAATAGGATAATTTTTTATTTCTTTTTTAGACATGTCATCGTTACTGTGTAGAAGTGCAACTGATTTCTGTATTTTGATTTAATATCCAGCAGCTTCACTGAATTGATTTAGTTTTTTGGTTTTTTTTTGGCTGAGTCTTTAGGATTTTCTCCATGTAAGGTCATGTCATCTACAAATGACACTTTCACCTCTTCTTTTCTGATTTCGATACCTTTTGTTTCTTTCTCTTCCCTACTTGCTCTAGCTAGGATTTCTGAGAGTGGGTATCCTTGTCTTATTTGTGTTCTTAGAGGAAAAGCTTTCAATCTTTGTCGTCAAGTATGATGTTAGTTGTGGGTTTGTCCTATATGGCCTTTATTATGCTGAGTATGTTCTTCTGTACCCAGTTTGTTGAGTGTTTTTATCATGAAAGGATGTTTTATTTTGTAAAATGCCTTCTCTGCATTTAGTGAGATGATAATATGGTTTGTCTTTCATTCTGTTAATATGGTGTATCACATTTATTGATTCATGTGTATTGAACCGTACTTTCCGGCCACAGATAAGTTTCATTTTTTTTCATGATGTATGATAATTTTAATGTGTTGTACACATTTATGTACCCTTAGTACATAAGTGTATTTATCTATTTATCTACCCTTAGTATACTTTAATGTGTTGGTTTTCTGATATTTTGTTGAGAATTTTTATATCTGTATTCATCAGGGATAGTGGTCTGTATCTTCATCTGGCTTTGATATCAGGGTAATTCTGGACTTATAAAATAAATTTGGGAGAGTTCCCTTCTCTTAGATTTTTGAGAGGAGTTGGAGGAGGATTGATGTTAATTATTTTTTAACGTGTGGTAGAATTTACCAGTGAAAAGATTTTTAGAATAATGATTTAATTTCCTTAGTGATTACCGATTAAGATTTTCTATTTCTTTGTGATTCAGTCTTGGTAGGTTATTATGTTTCTAGGAATTTATCCATTTCTTCTAGTTTATTTAATTTATTGACATGTAATTATTCATGGTAATCTCTTATCTTATATATTTCTGTAGTTATCAGTTATAATGTCTCCTCTTTAATTTCTGATTTTGAGTCTTCTCTCTTTTGTGTTTGTCTAGCCAAAGTTTTGTCTATTTCATTTATGTTTAAAAAAAAACACTTATTTTCATTGATCTTTTCTATTTTTTTCTCATCTCTAATTTATTTCTGTTCTAATCTTTGTTATTTCTTTCCTTCTGCTGTCTTTGAGCTTAGTTTGTTTTCCTTCTAATTCTTGAGGTTAGATTGTTTACTTGAGATCTTTCTACTAATAGATGCACTCATCACTATAAATACCCTCTTAAGAACTGCTGATGCCGTATCGCATAGGTTTGGCTCTGTTGTATTTCTGTTTTCATTTATTTGAGATCTTTTTAAATTTGCCCTTTGACCTCTTCTTTGGCACACCGACTGGCCAGGAGTGTGTTGTTCAGTTTCCATGTGACTGTAAATTGTCTAGCTTTTTCTTACTGATTTCTAGTTTTGTCCCATTGTGGTCAGGAAAGATGCTTGATATGATTTTCAGTCTTCTTAAATTTTTTAAGACTTGTTTTATGGCCTATCCTATGATCTATCCTGGAGAATGTTCAGTGTGCACTTCAGAAGAATGTATTCTGCTGCAGTTTGCTAGAATGTTCTATAAATGTCTGTTAGATCTGTATGGTCTAATATATGATTCAAGTGCAAGGTTTCCTTGCTAATTTTCTGCCTGGATGATCTGTCTGTTAGTGAAAGTGGAGTGTTGAAGTTCTTATTATTATATTGTTGTCTGTTTTGCTCTTCAGATCAGTTATTGTGTGCTTAACATAGGTAGGCCCTGTGATGTTGGATGCATATATATTTATATGATGTATTTTTTTGATGAATTGACCCCTTTATTATATAATGACCTTTTTGTCTCTTGGTACTATTTTTGGTGTCATCTATTTTGACTGATGGAAGAATATCTACCTCCACTTTCTTTTGTAAACAAAAGAACATTTTGTTGTTGTGAACATTCATGTAAAAAATTATCTTCTTTAATAGTGAGGGTTTCATTCTTTATTACAAGTCTATCCATTAAATTTAGACAATGTCCAAATCAGTAGCAGTGAAAAAGTTTCTTCATCGGAAAACCCCAACTTGAGATCTTTGTATGGGGGGAAAATGTCTTCTGGTCATATTTTCTTTTCTTTTTAAAGATTTTATTTATTTATTTGACAGAGAGCGATCACAAGTAGGCAGACAGGCAGGCGGGGGTGGGGGGTCGCGGGGTGGGAAGCAGGTTTCCTGCTGAGCAGAGAGCCCCATGCGGGGCTCAATCCCAGGACGCTGAGACCATGACCTGAGCTGAAGGCAGAGGCTTTAACCCACTGAGTCACCCAGGTGTCCCATTCTGGTTATATTTTCGAAGAAACTATGAAATCTGCTGTGTTTTCTTGCTTTGAGAAGATATTTTATATGTTCATACTATATTAGATCTTATTACCATCTAATATATTATGTATTACTTGTTTGTTTTAATCCAACTTCAAACCTCTCCACCTTCCCCCCTCTCCGCAGTGTAAACTCCAGGAGGACATGGATTTGAGGGACAATTTTGTGTCCTGCTATACTTCTGGTGTTTAGAACTGTGAATGCTACACAGTGGGCAATCAGTAAGATCTGTTGAAGGCATGAATGAATGGTGCTTACATGTTACCCAGCTTTATGTTTTCCTGGATAGCATTTTAAAAGGTTCTACATTTAGCTTCTTTTGAACATCTCAGTGTTACTGGTTTTCCTGGGGTAGAGCATTCTAGTACAAAATGTCTGTGTTATATAGACCTTATAAATTGTTGGAAACAAGGTACGGAGAAGGATTATGTTGTATTGGGAAAGGAAAGAAGATAGAGATGGATTAGAGAAATTATATACATCGAATTTTATCCCCCTCTAATTTGACTATAGTGTCCCCAAAGTGATAACATGCAGAACATCAGAGACCCTTGTACAATGATAACCCCGATTTACGAAGGAATAACAAAAAATCATTTGACCCTAACAGTGAAGGTTAAATGATCTATCATCAAAAACATAGAAACAAACTAAATCATCCTTTTCTTTCTTTTTTTTTTTTTAAATTTTTTTTTTTTTTTTAATTTATTTAACAGAGAGAGATCACAAGTAGGCGGAGAGGCAAGCAGAGGGGGGGCGGGGGGAAGCAGGATCCCTGCTCAGCAGAGAGCCCGATGTGGGGCTCGATCCCAGGACCCTGGGACCATGACCTGAGCCGAAGGCAGAGGCTTAACCCACTGAGCCACCCAGGCGCCCCAAATCATCCCTTTCTTAAATGAGAACACGCCGCTGTTTCTGTTCCAAGCAACTATTTATTGATTCGTGCTAGTCAGTAGAGATACTGCTTTTGCAGTCTCAGGCTCTGTCTCTGAGATACAAATTAGAGGTTTTAAAATAGCAGGAACTTTGCAACATTACTGTAAGTGGGGAACCGGGTCCTTTTTCTCTTGTTAAGCAAGGAAACTTGACTCTTGAGAGGTAAGGTGATGTCCGGAAGTATTTTTTAGCCTCTGTCTTTGTTGGCGTCCTTTTCCTTGTCTTGGATTTAGGTAAGGATATAATGTCAGTTCTAGTTAGAAAAAGGAGATCACAATGCCAGGTGTCAAATCCACATATCAATCCTCTCCTTAATTGCTGAAGTTTGACACGTCCCTGTGTTTGTCCCAGAAAACTCAGAACGTTCTTTTATTAGCAGTAGGGAATTAAATTTCCTATGTAGACAAATTAACTTCTAAATTATAAGAGAAACAAATAAAAACACCACGAGAAGGTGGGGAGGGCACTTCCTGCTTCAACTTAAAGCTTTCTCAAAGTAATTTCTTTTTCCCTTCTTCATATTTTCTGCAGCTTGCTTGCTTGCTTGCTTTTCCTCTTTTTCTTGCATTGGAACTCGCTATCTAGTTAATACCTTCTCTGAAGAGTAAAGTTTTAGTCAGAAATACTTAAAAAAAAAAAAAATCTTAGAATCCTAATTAAAGTGAAAGAGGTCAGCCAGACTGTTGAAATGAAAAGTGTTTTCAAGCCATGTAGCTATTATGGTTGGGCAGTTCTTGAAACAGGGAGGGTAGAAACTCATCAGAAAGATTTAAGACTTATTTCAAAGTCTATTTTAAATATAAAATATGAATTGGTTTAGAGTAATAAAGACTAATAGAATAAGGAAAGAAAAGAATATATTTTGTGGATTAACCAAACTCATGGCCTTGTGCACTAAATTTTATACTCTAAAACCTGACAGGGCCTTCTTCTTGTGATTGCTAACCCTGGTTTTTCAAACCCCCCACCTCCACCCCCAGGCTTGTCTCAGGTTATTTTAGAAGTGACAGAATAATCCCAAGTAAGCTTAATTTTGATTCAAAAATACAGCCACATACCCATCTCTCTCTTTCTCGCTCTCTTTCTCTCTCTCTCTTTTTTTTTTTTTTTTTTATGGAAAAGGGGGATGAGGCAGAGAAGACCAAATTGTGAAAAAAGGTAAAGATTATTACAGCCCTCTAGGTCTTCAGTTGACAAGTGAAAACACCTTGTATGTAATGCAAAGGAAAAACTGTCCATTTGACCTCATTTTCATTCACACTGCTCCCAACACCCAGGAAAGACCAGATGTCTGGTTTCTTGAGTATTGGGCTTTTTCCTAGTAAAATTTATTTTTTGAAGTTTGGAGAAAAACGGCAGCTCCTTCTGACCTCAATATTTTATAGTTTAATAATTTCATGTACTAAAAGTATTCCAGCATAAAATAAGCTTTGAATATTTACGCATTTGCAATAATCCAAGGAAGGCTGTTTAAAGAAAATCTTGAAATGAACTTTATTTTGAAAATCTTGTTATTATTAAAAAAAAAAAAAACAACCAAAAACAAATTCACAGTTTTCATGACTAGGAGGTACAATGTAGCATATGGTAAAGGTACTGAATTGGTGGGGTGGAGTGGGGGACAGGGAGGTAGTATGAGTAGATGACCTTTCTTTTTCCTTGTCTGATTTCTACTAAGAGCCATACAAAATATACATGATCTATGGTATTTCTTCCCTCCTTACAGAAAACAATAGTTGGAAATTCCTATGTAAAGCTAATTTGCCTCAAAGAATATAAAGCCCTTTAATGGGGTATCTAGGTCCCTATGGAAATTTTTTTTTAAACATACACCATGTGGTGCAATCTGTTACAGTCTACAAGGAGGGAAGGGGGGGAAGCTATGTGGGGGCCAGGAATAAAGTCACATGTGGGAATTTTTGAGGTATTCACTAGTAACAGGGAAACAGTACAGCTAAAACCTAGAAGTAACATCGCTTCTGCCCTAAGTCGTAACCCAGGGTATATTAAATGTATGCTCTTTTTTAGAAACTATTTAGCAAGTTAGTCAATTTAGGGGAGGAAAAAAACCCACCTTTTCTGAGATGGTTAAATTGCTATTCATTTTGTATTTTAATCTAATCTACTGGTGATTTAATTTACAGAACTCAAAGGAAGTGTGCACTCAAATATTTGAGGATGTTAACGTATCAACCACTGTTTAATTTTGGAATGTGCCTACTTGCTTGACACAATATTTTACCATCTCAACAAATGTTTAGCCTTTTTTTCACTTGACTAAAGAGAAATAAGTTTCACATCGCTTCATTCACCTTCTTATGTGCATATGCTGGGAAAGATTGGATGTTAAAAAAAAAAAATTCCTCATGTTCCTTTCTACTACATCTAAATCTGTTTACCAATTCAAAGCTGCTAAAAAGCCCTGTATTCTCCTGCTAAATCAACTGGATGGCTAGAAACCAAACTGTGATGTAACAGGAAAAAAAAATTATCAATTTATTTTCATGTCAGAACATTCTTGAGAAGGTATAAATTGTTCTGGTCTCTATGCCAGTTTTCTTTTTTCTTCCTTTCTCTCTCTCTCTCTCTCTCTCTCTCTCTTTTTAAGGCTTTCAGCTTTTAAGCCGATACTTTTTATAGTTATATAACAGTTCTAATATTTTGTGACATTTTGTATTGTGACACTATAGATGAAATTGTCATCGGACTGACACTCTGTGCTGTTTATTCCTTAATTACAACTGTTAACACTGTAGAGAAGTGTGCTAATCTGCCAGCGCATATTATGAAAACAACATTATTGTTACCCACACCAACACCCACTCAACAGGATATTTCCAAGATGGTAGTTTAAAGGAACTGATCAGCACAATGGACGTTTCAATATAGGTTTTGTTTGTTTGTTTGTTTAAAGCTTGTCCTACTGTCTTCATGTAAAAACACACACCAGTTTGAAATTTTTATACTCTTGAATTGTAATGAGCATAGACTCCCCTTACTAGCAGGAGCTGCGTCTATAGTCAGAAAAATTAAAAAAAAATTTTCGAGCACTCTAGCAGTGGAGGACTGGGGAGCGGCAAAGCTTTCTGACAGTTGTTTAGGAAATAAAGAAAACAAAGGAGAGGGAAGGGCAAGTTTAACGATGAAAAGATGAGGGGAGTTACTTGCATTCACAGAGTTGGTAGTCCTTAACTAACTAAGTCAAAATCCAATACCATTTCCAGCTCTAATAGGTGACCTTTTTCTGAACCAAGTCTGAGCCCCGCTGAAACTGGCTACTTCTCAAATGCTTTGTAGTTTAGTTCTTTCCTCAGGAACCTTCAGAGGTTTGATTATCTATAAGGGACAAAATCCTGTAAATCCATTGTCTAACATACTATATTGAAGCAGTTCAGTGCCTCTATTTTTTCCATTTGTTAAAGGAAACTGTAATGGCCAACAGCCACTTGGATTCTGTGCTGAACCCAATCCCCATAATAAAAAAGCCAAAATGATTCTAGAAAATGTAAAATCAGAACAAGTATTCATTGTTTAGATGAGAATGATTATAAATGATTTTTTTTTTTTAAAGAAGGACACATGTAACACTTACTTAGCAACTTACTTAATAAACAGTCCAGCTTTCAGTATTAGCTCTTAACACTTCCATGGGTTTGGCAGAAAGCAAATTCATGACTCTGAAGAGTAGGTCTCAAAGTGATAGAACCTGAGATTTGTCAGCTGATTCTCTTATCTTCATGTCATCGAGGAGGTAACGGGACAATATGAACATATTCGATTCCTAAGGCACCCGAAATGACCTGCGTATTCTTTAATACTCAGCTGTACTAAAAAGGTTTTTTTTTTTTTTTTGAAAAGAGTATGTGAAGAAGTTATCACTGTGCCTCATTCTGAACGGTATTTTCTGCTTCATTTTCATTTTCAACACCGATAGGATATGGTGCTCTTCCTAAAAGAAACTGTTCCCATTTGGGAATATATTCTTCTACTGATGCCCAGTAAAGAGTCTGGAAAAAAAACAACATCCAAAAGTAAAAAAGCATATCAAGCAATTGAACTTGGCTCTTCATAATAGTCTAAATGTTTATTCACTGAAGTGTGTGTGTGCGTGTACACACACACACATACACACATATACGTAGAATGCACTTCCTCTAGAGAATATTTTATGTTAATTTTAGAAAGAAATCTGGCTACTTACTAGTGTTAATTTTCAAATTTCTCAGTAAAACCGGAGCCTGGCAGAATTACAGGTTTGGGGATTTTATTGTGATTTTACACGCCCTCTTGTGGCCAACCGTGTGATTATTACCAGTGGTATAATATATGGCTACAATCATTAAATGTTTTTGTTTACTCTTCCAAATCCCATACCAAATGATTACCCATACTAAAAATATTACAATGAAATTATTAGACATGAACAACTGCTTTATAACTAATATAAAAAGATTTCACCTGGGGTGAGATCAGGAGCTAGTACAGGACTCAGGTGAATTGACTCCTTAATTGTATGGGGGAAAACACTTAAAATATTCATCCACTGTATCTTTAAGAAGAGTACTCGATATGGTAAACTGTAATTTCTTCCCAGTTTCTTCCTTCCTTCCTTTCTTTTTCTTTTTGTATACTGAGGAAAATAATACCAATATCATGTAACCATTTTTAATTCCAGTAACTTGGAAGTTGAGACACTGTATTATTGGCTTGAATACAGCAAGTCTATAAGCTATGAAAGCTCAGGCAAGATCACCATATAATATCTACAAGCTTTGATGGTTCTTGGGTGACTGCCCTGAGGGGGCCAAAGAAAAGTATACTGCCAAAAGCTCTGTATCATGGGAGGGCATTTTGGATGGGATCATCACTATCAATCTTATTTTGGGGAATTAAGCCGAAGAATTACTTAGCATTAAGAACACATAGTGATTCACTCTGCACATGAACAAGGCATAGGAGTTCTGAAAGTTGAAATTATGAGCAGTTTTGCATATCCACCCCTCTGTGCATGTGGTCTGAGAAATAGCCAGACACACTTAAAATGGAGGTCGTCCTGTTGTGCAAGACTAGCTAAGGAAAATACCAACCAGGGCCTGTGGTCGGGAGTTTCTCCACCATTCATGGCTGGATGAACCCCTATTGTGGGGGCCCCGTATAGGCCAGAGTAAGGTATTGGAGAATTCAACAAAGGAAAAGACATGCCCAAGGCAAAACTTTGTACCACAGCTCTTTCTGTTCTTGATCACTGCCTTTTCTTATTACTCTAGATGACACAGAAAATTGAAGGGCAAATTCTCAGCCTTTAATTTTGAGTCTATTCACTTCCCTGCTTAGGCAGCAAGCAAAACTGTATTTGAAAAAGGTCATTAGGAATATAAAATTAAACTATTCTATATGTAGTAAATTTCCTTTCATCACAGATATATTCATATACCAAATAGGGTTTATTTTTGCCAACAGTCTTCCCAATCTGTTCTTGAACTGAGCAAAATAAAACAGACAAAAGCCACACTATACTGCATGATAATATGCATTTAAATAGCTTTGGTTGAAATTTGGTGAAAGGACTGAACTGCTAACATTAGCCAACAGGAAAAGCACTTTGGTTAGGCATGCTGTCATCTTAGGATTTAGTGCATGCTGTCTACTGTCTGTTACGGTTTAACAGGATAGGTGTTTCTAGATGAAAAGATATAGGATCTTTATAAAATTGTCACTTGATAAATCTTTAAAAATCAAAATACTTACAGTTCCTTACTGTGTACAAAGCACAGCACTGTGGACATGTAAGGAGCAATCAGACACATCTTATTTTACGGAATAAATAAATCTGGGAAATACACACATCTAACCCCAGTTAATTTATAATGCACTACTAACAGAATGGGGTCTCTTTCTATACTTTTGTTCTTTAAGATTCTCACCTCAAGAGAAACCACCTCTGGTGATGGAATTGGGTGAATCCGGGTCTGCAGAGACTTTTCTGCGGCTTCTATATCCTATAATAGGTGTCAGTGTTTTAGAAACAAAATGTATTTATGTAACACATACAAATGGCACCTGTAATAGCAATGTCTGTACCCCAAATGTCAACTCTTCTCTGGATAAACCGTCTGAACTGAAGGAAGGTCACTGCAGTAGGAGGACTGATCATTACTTAATCAACCAGTTTCAAATAGAAAAAGCAGCGTTTCTTGTTTTAAAATAAGAAGTGTCGGGGGTGGGACTTTCAAGGTCTTCCTTTTCATTTAAAATAGTAAATGCCAGTAATTCTGGCAAAAAGGACTTTCTTCCAAAACTGCTCAGGACACTAACATAGCTCTAAAACCATTAAAAACAGCCAGATGGATAAAATGGTCCAATATTCAGGTACCAAAAACAGTCAGAGAGTCAGCCCCACACTGAGCTAACCTTTCAAGTGAAGAGTTCTAGTCCAGATCATGCAAATGGTATAGTAAGGTCACACATTTCATCTGTTCAGTATTCTGTTTTTTAATTTTATACTTATGCAAATCCTCCACGTATTCGAAAGAAAGTCAATGAGGTACCTCAGTACTTTGCAACAAGAGTCTTTTCAGAAGATTCTGGGTACTTAGGACTCGATTTCTGGGGCATTCTCATTGGCCAGCTTTATGGCTGTGTCGTACATCATTCAGCTGATGACATGTAAGCCCTGTGCTTTAATCTGTCGTGTGACATGTGGGTGTGTGCGTTTTCTCTTGCGGTTGCAGAAGCGCAGGGGCAATTACATTTAACGCAGACCCGGGTGAAGATGTAACCTTGATATGTGGATGAAGTACAGGCCCAGAAATGTAGGACTCTCCCACGTTGTCAGTGAAACACTGAGCTCTATTTCATGCTCCCCAAATTGGCACCTGTGTTGTCTTGTGCTTGCTTATGTTTGTCAAGTTCACAGAGGCCTTGGCTGTAGGCCGTGTCAATTTTGTCTCTCCTGTGAGATCAGTGAGTTGATCGAAAAGAGAAAGTTCTCTGATCCATGTACAAGCATTGGAGCAATCTAAGTACAGGGCTGTTGGACAGACGGAGAGAGATGGAAAAGGACGTGGGAGTGGGGTGTGAAGAATCCAATGCTGAACAGGAGAAAAGAGCGAGCAGATGGCAGTGGCGGGAGCAAGGAATGGGTGTGAAATGTAAAAGGGAAAAACAGGAAATTCCCTAAAGGGACTCCCCAAAGTTGCACAACCATTAATGCACCTGCTGTCTCGAAGAAGGTGATTTGAAGGGGAAAACCATCAATTTAGGGATAAAAAGCCCATCTTATTAGCCACATCTCTTCCCTACCAGAAGTTCAGGGCCAAGACGCACACTAAAGTGCTTCTGATGCCAACATTACAACAGACACCGAAGATTAACTCTTCTGTGATTGCAGGGAGATTTTTACAACGTCCTGGGAAAATTATTTTTTACTTTCATAAATCAAACAAACAATAGACTCACAACTCCACTGGCCCCATTATAAGAACAATTTTAAGTTTATGGTTGGTGGTAGACCTAGGTGCCACTAGCACCTGTAGACAAGATGATAAACACTTCTCTTAAAGACCAGGAAATAAGGATATTGGCTCTCTCTCCTAGAAGAGCAGATCTGCAGTGGAAGAGTAGATATGAGCAGGGATCTGTGACCTGGTAAAACAGGCGTATGGTTAGTAACTTCAGTGTCATCTCTGCAGCCTGTCGACAAGGGATTATCACCTCTCCAGAGAACTTCTTTTGTAAGTGAGATTTTTACTTTCTTAGATGTTTTGCTTACCTCTCTGACTCCTACTTTTCTTTCTCCTAAGTTGGCGCCTTTTTCTCTTCTTAATCCTAAGTGTGGGCTTTCTAAGATTTGTGACATCTGTCCTCCTCTTTTTACTTTTTCTCTCTCCAAGACTGTCTCTTATCTAGCTTCAACTATTAATATAGAGGGATGGATAACTTTTCTTCCCAGTCCTTATTTCTCAACCTGATGAAACCAAACTCCCCTTAATCCTACTTAGTGTACTGAATGTACTATAGTGGGAGTTCTACTCCTGCAGATACCTATGCTGTATCTTCTACCTTCGACTGTTCTTATTCCCTGACATTTAAAAATTCAAAGGTCCATAGATGACTCCTGTAGGATGTCTCCCCTAGCCTGTCCATGCCATTTTCAGTGCTGTGATCTTATTATCACACTTACTTGTTCAACAAATATGTATTTGGACCGTATCTCATTTTACTTTAACCACATATGGAATTGATTAGTTTTGCTAAAATTACTACTTTAAATATGTCTTTACACAGATTAAAAAAAAAAATAGAGACCCACTACACAGAGGATAAAGTATGAATTCCTTAGCCTGACTGAAAAATCTCTGCCTTCTGTAGCAAGTTATAGCCCATTACTTCCAATTAAGAACCTTCTGTTTGACTATATGCTGCCAGAAGGTACGGACTGTGCCTCATTCAACCTTTCAGCATCCGAGAATCTAACAAAGTGCAGGGTATGTACTAAACACTTAAATATTCATTATGTAAATAAATGACTAAGGTGTCAACAGTCTCCTGTGCATAAATAAAAAACTTAAAAAAAAAAAAAAGTACCCAAGGGGATAGGGGGAGAAAAGCAAAAAAAAAAAAAAAAAAAAAAAGGCAGATGAAGAGAGGCTAGACTCACCTGTCCAGATCTTGGTATCTTGCCTTATAGATCTGCCACTAGATCATTTAAAAACATATACAATTATAGAACAAATGAAAAAGCCAGTCCCTAAAAATTGAAAACAAAAGGAAAGAAAGAATCTGTCATCTAGTTGGTGGCATAACCACATTAAGAAAAAGTACCTCAGGTGGTCTTAGAACACAGTATTTCGACTGGGCATCTGGAATGAGATATGCCCCACGAACAAAAAGGATAGTGAAAAGTGTCTGACTGAAAACCGTACTCAGTAATCATATTGTTGCTGGTAGTGCTGTCTACCTTATGAGTTAAAGTAAATGAGTAGTTATGCTGGTACTGGAAAATTATTTAGGAACTGAGGTTTTTGGTTTGAGGGGGAAAAAATTTAGAGGTAAAAGATGGATTTTAAGTTAAAAGTCTTACAATCATGTAATCAAAATGGAATTATTGGTATGAGCTCTTGATGAATTTTATCTTTTAAAAAAAGTTATAATAAACATTCCTAGAGCCCAGATGAAGGGCTCTAAACATGTATTCTCATCAAAAGGATCCAGGGCTCCTTGGAGCAATGGTCAGTTCCAGGTCTAAGTGGCAAATGATGGCCTGGAAGATGCCAGAGTAGAAAGAAAGAAAACTATCAAAGACTGTTAAGATCACGTCAAAGGCATTCAGGAGATAACTTGGAGGCTCTCCCTTGGTAAAAATGGGATAATTTGAGCATCACTGGGAATACAAATTGAAGAGGGTCCAGACCTTTCAAATCACAGAGGTATTTAAGAGCATCAACATCTAATTGGTCACTTTTGGAGGATATTAGAGAACCAATCTATTTTTGAAAACTAAGTACAGAGAAAGAAACAAGAACTTATATACTTTTTCCTATATGAAGTGTACTTCAGTATAACCCAATAATTGATGAGGGGACGTTTATCTTTGAATTTGAGTATCACTTTGCAACCCTTAGTGAACAGATCATGATCATCGGTGACTGCTAACATTTCAGAAAGAGAGATAGCCAGGCATTATGAAGTGTTCTTCCCCAAAACATTGACCCTGAATCTGATCAGGCCTCTAGATCTGCTCTTTTAATCCATTAGGCTTAGTGGCTGCTGAGCACTTGAAACGTGACAAGCCCGAATTAAGAAGCATTGTAAATGGAAACTACACACTAAATTTTGAAGGCTCAATGAGGAAAAAAAAAAACCATAAAATATTTACTAACTTCCAATATCAGTTACATTTGAAATATGAAATTAATACATTTCCTTTAATCTGTGCCTTTTAACTTTATTAAAAGTGGTTACTAGAGTGGTGCCTGGTTGGCTCAGTGGGGAAGAGCAGGGGATGCTTGATCTTAGGGTTATGAGTTTGAGTCCTTGTTGGGTGTAGAGATTACTTAAATAGATAAAAGCTTAAAAAGTCATTATTAGAAAATTTAAAATTATTTGCATTATCTTCCTGTAGCATAACATAACTTCTATCAGTTTATGGGAATTACAGGGAACAGAGGAACTTACTAAGTGATACCTCAGCAATATAATTAGCAGTATGCAGAATTTGGGAAACTATAGGAGAAATGAGCCAATTCCTTCAACAAATAAAAGTGGGTTAAAAAAAATAAAGGCAGAGGGAACTTTTAGAGATTTGAGAGACCTATCAATCAATTACGTACTAGACTTTATTTGGATCCAGATTCAAACAAATGTAAAAATACTTTAATCAGGGACATCTGAATCCTGACTGAATATTTGAGGAATTGTTGTTAATTTCTTAGATGGATCATGGTATTGTAATTGTACTTAAAATAGCCCTTATCTTTGAGTGATAATTACTGATGAAAAAGACGTGATATTTACAAATGAAACAATGTGATGTCTGAAGATTAGCTTCAACATAATTTGAGGGGTAGGACGTGAAGGTGACGAGTGTAGATGAAACAAAATTGGCTGTGTTTTGAAAATTATTGAATCTGGGAGATAAGCACATGGAAGTATAATCTTCTATTCCCTTTTATACATAGGTTTGAAATATTATGTAACAATTAAAAGACAAGTTTCTGGTATGGATGGTGGTATAAATATTACGCCATGACAGGATTCAGCAGCCTCTGTAAAGGAGTTGACTTGTGATTAGGAAAGATCAACTATGAGCACAAACTCATTTACTGAGATTTCTTTCTTTCCTCTTGTCTAGACCTGTCCTTTCCTCCTAACCCTAATATCTATCTTCCTATAAGGATATACAGGGAAGCCAGCCAAAGCTAGACTGGGTTTAATCTTTTAATTAGCTGAAGGGGCAATTTCTAGGATTGAAAAAAGAAGATCCTAAAGCACGAGATACAGGGTCATTAGTACAAGGAACACTTAAACATTTGTCAAACTTGCTCTTCATTGAATTGGAGAAGAGGAGAAGTGTGAGGAGGAAAGAGGAGAGACCGTGTCCTCTAAGTCACTGGCCGTGCAGTTTGTTGAAGGCTGTAACTGCCAGCTGCCCCAAGAAGACCTCTAGGACCTGCCTTAAGGGAAGCACTTGTCGTATGTCTAATCTGCTGCTCCCATTCTTTCTCACCCTGGAATGTTGGTCCAACCTCCATGAGGTGATGCTCGCTACCTCAAAATTGCCCTTTTGGGTTAAACTGAATTTTGTTGGTGGAGGGTGGGGTGGGGTGGGGAAAGAGGTCGAAGAGATGACTGTTTACATCATGGAAGTATTTATAGAAACAAAATTATCTTTCTCTTCCAAATCTGTACCAATCATGTTTGTTTTTAAAAGGCAGACACAACTTATTTTACTCATAAGAGGGAAACTAGCAGAAACTAACAATCCATTATCATCTGTGATATTTCATTGACTAAACCCTCAATGTGAATTTCTTCACTACTTAAATTCATGTCCATTGTTTTACTATTATGCTTGGACCTTTGGGATTAGTCTTTTTGTTATTGTTCCCATTTTTAAATCATTCTTTTATTTTTTCCAAATACATTGAGAGAAATTTTGTTGGGTTCGATGCAGATTTTGGTGGGTTTATTTTTAAATCTAAAAATAACACTATGACTCCTGATTTATTTTTTTATTTTTTTAAAAGATTTTATTTATTTATTTGTCAGAGAGAGAACGAGCACAGGCAGACAGAGTGGAAGGCAGAGTCAGAGGGAGAAGCAGGCTCCCTGCGGAGCAAGGAGCCTGATGTGGGACTCGATCCCAGGACGCTGGGATCATGACCTGAGCCGAAGGCAGCTGCTTAACCAACTGAGCCACCCAGGCGTCCCACTATGACTCCTGATTTAAAAAAAAAAAAAAATTGTTTCCCCATCAGGATTAAGGCCTATGTCTCCATTTAAATTTTAAATCTCCCATTGAAATGTAAGAATTATTTTTATACCAATCATGCATATCCCTTGTTAAAAGTATTCCCAAGTGTTTTTATAATTTCATTGTAATGTAAATGTCATTTCATATTTTCCATTTGTATATATAGGATTGAATGGTTCTGTTGTATCTGTTAATTTTACTCAACTCACAATACACTAGTTTTTAAACAGCTTTGGCTTTTCTAAGTACATAGCTTTATCAATTAAAAATACTAGGGTTATATCTTACTTTCCAAAAATCAAAGCTCACTCTATGTTAATGTTTCTTATATTGGTCAGAGCATCTAAATAAGGTCAAATAATGGATGGTAATAGAGCTTATCCTTATTTTGTTAGTATCTTTAGAGGAATGTTTTCAAGTTTCAGTGGAACCATTTTTCAAATGTATTCTGTACTGAAGTACATATCCTTTTTTTTTTTTTTTTTTAAGATTTTATTTACTTATTTGTCAGAGAGATCACAAGTCGGCAGAAAAGCAGGCAGAGAGAGAGGGAGAAGCAGGCTCCCGACTGAGCAGAGAGCCTGATGCAGGGCTCCATCCCAGGATCCTGAGATCATGACCTGAGCCGAAGGCAGAGGCTTAACCCACTGAGCTACCCAGGCCCCCTTGAAGTATATATCCTGATGTAACTGAACCTGTTCTTGACAGGGAGTGGGTATTCGGAGTAGTTATTTCATGTTCTTCCTCTCTAAATTAGGAGATCAGCGCAGGTCAGTGGTTTTCACTATTCCTTAGAGCCACAGTAGAGCAGGCAAGGATGGGCCTTTGGCCAAAGCAGGTCCACTTTTACCCTTTCTAAATCTTTGAAAAAAATAGTTTTTATGCTAAAAAAAAAAAAAAAATTAAAGCCTTAAGTGAAAATATAATCTTGTGCTTTTTACAGTTTCTCCCACCTGAAAATTCTGTGATTAAGTCCTATTTAGGTCACTTTCATGATAACCTCTATGGTAGAGGCCTTAAAATTATTTCCAGAGTTAGGGCACCTAGGTGGCTCAGTTGGTTAAGTGGCTGCCTTTGGCTCAGGTCATGATCCCGGAGTCTCAGGATGGAGTCCTACATCGGGCTCCCAGCTCCACGGGGAGTCTGTTTCTCCCTCTGACCTTCTCTCCTCTCATGCTCTCTCTCTCAAATAAATAAATAAAATATTTTAAAAAATTATTTCCAGAGTTTAAAACAAAATAATAAGAGGGAAAGCAGGATAAAAAAATTTACATATACAAGTATTCAAAAATATTTTTTAAAAAAAGTCAGGGAAGAGACTGCATGTCTAACAGCAAGCACTGTATCTGGAATATAAGAGCTCAGTTAAATGCTTATTAAAACACTAAAGGGAAATGTATAAAAACATTAATTTCAAGCTGGGTGGGATGATTTGGAAAGTATGCCATTTCATCTTCTTGGCTCTTTCCAGTTTTTTACAGCAAGAATATTTTACTTTTAGGGGCGACTGGGTGGCTCAGTGGGGTAAAGCCTCTGCCTTCGGCTCAGGTCATGATCCCAGGGTCTTAAGATCGAGCCCCACATCAGGCTCTCTGCTTACTTGTGATCTCTGTCTGTCAAATAAATTTTTAAAAAAATTAAAAAAAAATTAAAAAGAAGAATATATTACTTTTATAATCGGGGGCTAAAACATCATCTAAACTTCCTTCTAATGATAATGAAACTAGGTTCATTATCTTCCTTCCAGATATGGCAATGATTTCTTAGCTATTCTCCTTAAATCTAATCTCTCCATTCTGCAAATCACATTGCATCTAAATAGGAAATGAATCTTTCTTAAATACCCATATGCTTCTTATATAAGTCCCTATTTTTCATTTGTTCAAACACTTTTAGTACTGTATTATCCCTACATATCAGTTCTCAGCTTCTTCAGTTAGTCTCACAAAACATATCCAACCTTGTTTCCCGTGACTTCACAAGCTAGTTAGCTCAGGGTCCCATGGACCTAACACGGCCACTCATTCTTCTGGTCATGGTTCTTCTGTAAGAATGCAATGGAATATCTTGCATTCTTCCTATTCAAACACAGCTCCAGCTTAGTTTCCCCTCTTAGACTTGTTAGAATATTCTAGCTTTTGATGATTTTTTTAATACGTACTCCTAAAGTGCTAAGGATTCCCTATAACTTAATGTTCAATTAACTAAGGTCTCTTAAGTTGTGTGTGATAACCTTATGTCATCAGTTAAGCCTGTTAGCTAGTTGATGTAAAGAACTCTGAATTATTTTGTTAACTCCACTCTCTGCTCAGAACTAGCTCAGTAGTAAGGCCCTTCTGGGCATTCACCAAATACTTGCTCACTAAAAGGAAGCTACTTGAAAAAATCCAAATAGTACCTGTACTTGTTGCAGGTAAATACTGATCAAGCCATCAAGCCTTCTAATTTAGTTTTTCTGACTTTTCACAGCAAATTCCAGATTATCCTATATATTTCCATTTAAAAATAAATATTGCAAACACCATTGGGCAAGTAAGACATATGGCAACATAGAATGCTTTGGTAGCACTATGGCTGTGACTTAAATTACTGTGGATCAAACTGCCAGAAGCTGAGAAGATAACTGAATTTTCCTCTTCCTTTATCCTCTAGTGACTACATAAGATAACTATATCATGCCTATCGATGAAAATATTTAACAATAAAAAACTGAAAACACTGCTTTATAACTTAAATAATATAGCCTTACTCCCAAATGTTTTAGTCATAGGATCTCTTGGAAGCTTGAATGGAAGCAAACTTTAGGGTTTTAATTATGGATGAAGCCATACAATTCTGGAAGCAAAGTATAGCAAGCAGCCAAAAATGTTACACATATGATTTTACTCCAAATGGGCACATTGGCCAAATGGTGGGGCCCTGCGCAATCACATACTTTGACCACCTCCTCCATCACTATCAAGAGAGATCTGGGAAATCTGTTATTTTAGATATGAATTCTGCGTGCTGACTGTGGCCCTAGTAGGGCAAAATCAAATTTTTCTTATTTTGATGATGTTGAATAGTTTTGAGTTGGGTCTAAAAACCTTATAGGTAGTTCATGGGGTTTTAGGATCTCCCTATAAATAAAAGAAGATGGAAGATGGAAAGCTACATCTTGTATTTATTACTTCTTGCACAAAGGTGACCTCTAAATTTCTTCTATGGTCATTGGTTCCTCTGGTTGATTAAAAACACTTAGGTTAAACAAACTTCCTTTTTTTTTTCCATTTAAAAAGGAATCCATATGCAATGTATCCAACTAACATGGGTTTAAAAACTAGATAGTGCTTCATTAATTATATTTATTACTTAAAACAAAGTATATACATCAAAATTATGAAAGTCACTTAAAATCTTTTTTTTTGCAAAGGTGGGGAAAAAGTCTCTATACTCAAGTCATGGAAACTTACCATTAAAAGACTGAGGTTCCTTTTAAGAGCAGTCTCAGCTGCTTGCATCTGAGATGCCTTTCCCTTGTTTTCATCTATAAATTTATTGTCCATTTGTTGAAGTAACATTAATCTTTGTGATACTCTAGAAAAAAATAAAAATTATATAAAGTTTTTTTTAAAGGGTACTTTTTTTGCTTGACAAACATAAAACATTTATTTAATTATATCTCACTTCAAGTTCATCCTATTTTGAAAACCAATTACTATGTCAATTAATAAGGCACTGGAAAACTTAGATAGTCCAGTCAGTCTTAAATCTGGGTAAAATCATTCTTATTTTCATCAACATATCTGTCGTAACTACATGCTTCTGTTTTTTTAGCCTCTATGGTCTTTGCAATTATTTTAGAGTGTTAAAAACATGTTTTAATTTTTGGTGAAAATGCAAACTGTAATACATATCCCTTTGTACACATACTTATATATACCTCCCCACACACATACATTGATATAACTTGCTATACGAAACCTTCTGCTTAACACTTCAATACCCCTGAATCTCATGTTACACATTTAGAATTGCGCTAAACTTCCATATGTTTGAAGAAGCAATAAAAATATTTTTTTCCTCTTTTTCCAAGAGAAAGATGATGGTTCCATATATGAATGAGAGGCTGTGTGTATGTATGCATACTCACAACAAGGTGAAACAGTAATTGAAGAAAGATGTAGAAAGTTGTAAGTAAATTTTCAAGCTACTTTGTTACATATATTTTAAAAAATTCTCATTGGTCAAATGCTCATTTTACAAGATTTTTGGTCCTCTTACATGATTGATTAAAAAAATGTCAGATGATAAAAAATACATGTGGTGTGTATATATATAACAGTCTAACTACTCTCCAGATAGTTGTGGAGGTTATTAAGAAATGGTGTGTTTCAGAGGGCTGTTCTTGAGGGTAGCATTGAAATTGAGTTATTTCAACATTTTGATAAGGGAAGATCTTAGAAAGCCAAGGAAGAGGGCCTGGTAATTAATTAAAGGAAAACATGAGAGCCCACAGAAAGAGGCAGAGAAGGTTATTATCAAGTATAAGTGCAGGACTGCTTATATAATTTGCAAGGCCTAATGCAAACTGAAAATGTGGGGCTCCTTTAAAAAACTATTAGGAATTTCAAGACAGCAACAGTAGAGCATTAAACCAAGTACGGGAACTATGAGTACACAGGTCACATACTCATGAAGCCTGCCCTGGGTAAGAGGTGTACAGAAGTCCATTATATATATCAGTAAGGAAACTAGAAAGGTGAGAAGTGTGAATTTAACCAGATAATAGTAAGAATTGTAAGAAGAGAACATAATTATACCTTGTAATCTTTGTTATTCTTAAGAGACAGTGACATTCCCTAACACCAAAATCTCTCAAGTGTCATAAAATTTAAACGACACCTTCAGACTTCCTAAGTCTTCTGCACACAATATTTCCACTAACAAAGCCAGTATAAATTATTAATTTAGATAAGCCTTTAAAAAAAACTTACATTTCTTCATGTCTCTTAGAAAGGCGAATTTCTTGAGCAAACAAGGAGGTCATGTTTAATCAAAGCTGCCTTATAAGCTTTCTGCTAAATAATAAAAATATTTAAAGTTACTTTAATGTCCTCAGCTTCATAGCAGCTGATTGTTTTATTACCTCAACCCATTGGTTCTCTCAGAAGAGAAAAATAAAAATTGAGATATAATGTTGTACAAAATGAAAGAATGCATTTAAAACCATTTTTATTTATGACGCACAGTTTTTTATATGCCAGACGCATCCAAAATCACCATGAATCAGGTAAACTCAACAGATTTTACATTTCCTCCTCTTACTTCCTCACACTTTAACCTTAATCTGAATTGAAAACAAACAAGCAGCTGGTACTAAGACTAGTAAACATTTTATTGAATCAACAGAAAGAAAAAAAATCCACTCTGTAAAATTCAACACAGGAATACCATCCCTTATGCATGTGCACACACACATAGAAAGGCAAACAAGTTATAAGAACCAACTGGAAACTCATGGTCTTTCCTTTATTGGAAGACTGCCCAGTTCTACCATCTCTTTTCCAAATAAGAAAGTATTTTTCATGTATAACTGCGGGGAAAAGCCCAACTGGTCTCTTCACCTTACCCTGGGTGCTCAGGACTCCCATTTGGGGAGTTTAGGAAAGCCCATTTTAATGGTACATGAGCAAGCTCACCTTGACTGAAGGGCCTGGACCAATACAGATAAAGATCTAGTGAAGCGCTTTAAAGGCTCAGAGCCCGAAGGCGAATCATCTGGTTGCGTGCAAAAGCTGAAGGTGACTGTCCTAAGGGAGAAAAAACAGGAATGAAATTCTTTTCCTGGAGCGAAGCACTGGGTTTGCTAAATTTTATGATTTACACACTGTCGCTAATCTCTGAGTGTCCAGCGTTGATAGACTGAGCTGCTCCTTCAGTGCACATACATGGAAGCATATAGCAGTGATCCCAGCCAAGGGCAAGGAAACACTGCCTGCCTTCAACGGGTTTCCTTCTAAAGAAACCAATGTCTTGCGTTCAGCACCAAGGACAGCACTCGCCCGCCAGCCACAAGGATCGAGTTACAGACACGTATCCTCTAAGATCACTACCGACCAATCGTCGCCGCCTTCCTCCCCCTTTCGAATGCAGCGTCAAGGAAATCTCGGAAAGTTAGTCCACGGTAACTTCTTTTCCGTAATGCCCGCCATCAGCACTCCAGACAAACCCCAAGATAAATTCTGCCTTTCGAACCGCAGATCCGCGGGCTCTGAGTTCTTAACCTGGCAACCACTCCAACTTCCTGCTTATACTCAGAGGACTCACGACCTTTCCTCTTCCTCCCAGCTCTTCCCTCTTTAACGAGATGCTCCCCACCGGCCCTGTGAGCACCTGCGCTGTTCTCGGACAGTCAAGGCACCCACTGGCCGCCCGTAACGCTGTGGGACTTCACTCACCTAGTCCCACTCGGCCCTTTTCTATAAAGGCGTCCGCTACCATGCAGACGCTGGGTCTCAGGCCTGGGCGTGGTCACGCCACCGTCTTTGCGCACGCGCGACGAGGTGACGTGATCACGTTGCTATAAAAGGCGGGCCTCTGGCGCGAAAGGTGACGGCGCTGCCTTCAGGGAAGAGATTACCGAAGCGGTCCTTCTGAGCCTTTCGAAAACGTTTGATGGTAGCTCAAACGTTTTTAGGCTTTTTAAGATGAAACCTGAATATGTTTTAGAGAGGGAAGCTAGAATGTCACAGAGTAGGGAAATGGGGGAAAATCCTTCAGAATACTCCAGCGTGTTTTGAATGGTCTGCAGAGTCAGTAAAAAAAGGTCTTTGCTTCAGAGAGCTTCCCTCTGTTCGTCAGGTGTAAAGCAGGAGAGTGGAGCCCCTGTCTGCACGAGGGACAGTAATACTGATCGTGGATGTTTTGAGGGGTTTGTGTGCGGGTCGCCGTGTTTAGGTGAATTTTCTTAGCTCTTACCCTACAACGCCTGGTGGTCTACATCAGGTAGATGGTGATCTACCATCGTCCTCATTCGACAGAGGAATAAATGAGGTTGGCTGTTTATTCAGGTTGGAGCTTGCAGTCAGTAGAGCCTTGAGGAAATTTCCCACAGCCCTCAGGTTACACACTTGGGAATAATCTCTTAGTGCTGTCAAGCGCATTCTTAAGCCTTTTTTCCCTTTGAAATAACTTGGTGAGACACGAAGCACTATCCTAAATTTCAGAGGTGGAAACTGAGATTCAGGAGAGGTCAAGTTGCTTTCTTCACCTGAGTTGGTAAAGGGCAAAGTGCTAGGACTCCAATCCAGGTGTCTTTTATTTATTAACTCCCGGAATATCTACATGAAACCCCTCTCCTGCTTAGGGACTACAGACACTTCATGGTTCCTTTGCTTGGAAAAGTCCAGAAACCCACATAGACTTAGTGCCTCTTCTTTCAAGGCTACTTTCTTGAAGAAGCAGCGTTCCCTGGACCTTCAGTATAAGACAGCAACTCCATTTTTTTTTTTTTTAATCTGTCCTCCTCCTTGTTTTTTCTCCAGAACACAGTGTTCCGCACATTTTACAAACACTTGTTTATGTGTTTATCGGTGTACTCCTACTAGAATTTGGACATCCTAAGAACAAGTATTTTTGATTACTTGCTGCTGTATCCTCAGGAACTAAAATGGCCTTGAAATAATCCCAGATGGAAATACCATAATTTGAGAGGTTCTGTCTTCAGCTGATAGAACGTTTGATTTAGCTGTTTCACAGCCTTAGTTAGTAAAGATGAAAAACAGACCTTTGAATAGCCTTGTGTTCTAGGAATGAAATCGAACTTTTGCATGGTTACAAGGCATTCTTACTTTTTATGTAAATTTACAAAAAAGGATTTTTGTTAAATTGGTAATGGGTTGCTTGAAATAGAGAACAAAGAAGCTGCACGTTAGTATGTGTATGTTATTTAAAACAAACTTTGTTCCCCTCCCTGCCTTATGTAAGTTTGAATAGTGACACTTTTGGGACAAACTTGCCCTTTAAGCTTTGAATCTGTCTTTTCTCATTGTCTGCCCTAGGAGTGCTTGAAGGAATACCTTGGAATTTTCTTGCAATTTTTAGGAGAATGGTAATCAGGAATACCTCACAGACACTTAGAGGTTGTCTAGACAGAGGGTGATAATATATCTTGTAGCATCCCCAAAAGTACTTTCTACTTAAAAATCTGCCGTCATAGCTCCCGTCTTCATGACAGCCCCCATCTGATCCTTGAGACACTTGACTGGAGAAGAAGCGTCTCTGGCAATTGCGCAGTCTGTCAATATACGGCTTCTCTATTTATTAGGTACGTTTGGGTACTTCCTGGAGTGAGGTATTGGTGGTCTACCATGCAGATTATTAGAACCTACTGAGTAATGCCTGGCTCATAATGGGGGGTTCTGTAAGTGTGCAGTGAAGTTAATATTTCCTAACCCTGGTATAGTTCTGTCCACCAGCATGCTAAAATTGTCCCCTAAGCCTCATTATTTAGAAAGCCTTGTGCTCTTTTGTCATAAATTCTTTAAAGATATACTTATTAAATATTTTTAAGGTGTAGCCCCTACCCCCAGGAGTCTAGAAGGCTCTTAAGGTATATACAAAAAGCTAAAGGAGGGGCGCCTGGGTAGCTCAGTGGGTTAAAGCCTCTGCCTTCGGCTCAGGTCATGATCCCAGGGTCCTGGGATCAAGCCCTACATCAGACTCTCTGCTCAGCAGGGAGCCTACTTCCCCCACCTCTCTCTCTCTGCCTGCTCTCTGCCTACTTGTGATCTCTGTCTGTCAAATAAATTTTAAAAAATTATTAAAAAAAAAAAAAGCTAGAGGAGGGCCTGGGTTGCTCAGTGGGTTAAGCCTCTGCTTTTAGCTCAGGTCACAATCTCAGGGTCCTGGGATCAAGCCACACATCGGACTCTCTGCTCGGCAGGGAGTCTGCTTCCCCCCTCTCTCTCTGCCTGCCTCTCTGCCTACTTGTGATCTCTCTCTGTGCCGAATACATAAATAAAATTTTAAAAAAGAATTAAAAAAAGCTAGAGGATTTTGGCTGACAACATAAAAATGACTAATATTCATGAAGTACTCATTCCGTGTTAAGCGCTGTATTTGATTTACCTCAGCTAATCCTAACAACCCTGTAAGACAACATTGCTTGCTAGTTTACGTACTGTCCCCATTTTTGTAGCTGAGAAAACTGAGGCTTAGAGACATGATTTAGGATCACACTGTAAGTAAATGAGCCTTGGCTTGTTTGATGTTAGTATTTTATGTAATTATATAGAGTATATTAAGAACTTGTGACTATATTGGGGCGCCTGGGTGGCTCAGTGGGTTAAGCCTCTGCCTTCGGCTCAGGTCATGATCTCAGGGTCCTGGGATCGAGTCCCGCATCGGGCTCTCTGCTCAGCAGGGAGCCTGCTTCCTCCTCTCTCTCTGTCTGCCTCTCTGCCTACTTGTGATCTCTCGCTGTCAAATAAATAAATAAAATCTTTAAAAAAAAAAAAAAAAAAAAAAGAACTTGTGACTATATTAAGAACTTGTGCAGATTATGAGGGTGCTAGAGAAGAAAGGAGAGGGCACCAAGAGCTGAAATAGTCTAGGTGACATTTGGAAGGCTGAGGTGAATTTGGAAAACTGGGTAGAATTTGGAGGTCAACTTTTCTAATTGGGTGTATCAGGTGGCAAGACAGACCATGAAGTCTTCTAAGTGAAGGAGGTGTGTGTCTGTGCAGAAGTGTGTGCATGAAGGTATGTCTGGAGTGAGGGCCAGTGGAGAGGAAGCATCGAGAAGAATGTTTTCTCCTTATTTCCCCCAATTTTGAAGATTTCATTTCTGGTGTCAGAGACTCAGAAAACAAAAGTTTGGCAGTAATAATATGAAGGAGGTATTGGAGAAGGTGAGACTGGTAGGTAAAGAGTAGAAAGGCTTGAGGGTAAAAAAGGAAGGACAAGCTTTAAAGAGTAAGAAACAGAAGAATCCCAGGATCTTTGACGATATCAAAGACTTCAGACTACTAACAGTAAACTCTGTTATGGGTTATACAGAGGCCTTCTTTTTAGACTTCGTTTAGGTATACCCTGGGTAGACAAATAATAAGAAAATGAAGAACTCATGGCTGAAATGGAGTTGTTTTTTGTTTTTTTGTTTTTCTCCTCGTTTCAGGATATCCCAGATGAAATCTGGCAAAGTGGGTGCAATTGCGTGTATTTCTGCTTTTCTTCACTTTGAAATAGTCTTTAGACTTTTATCTTTTTCTATAGTTATAGATTGTCCATATCTCTATGGAAAAATATTCTCTACTCATAATATCTCTAAAATGCTTTAAATTGGCCCTGGATGGGTTTTGACCAAAGAGAATTTACAACCAGATACTTCTTTAGGATCTTTTGCCAATGAATCAGCTATCAGTCTAGGTCCAATCAGATAAAACTCAGCAATAGAGAAATCATTATCACAGCTGGTGCCTGCATTATAGACATTCTTAGCTGAGAGAACAAGACTGCTGATAAAACTATGCTTATTCCATGAGATTTCCAGTAAGAATTTGCATAAGCTTTTTCTTTCTTGGGAGAGCAAATTAAAAACCTCACTAGTTCTAAATTCACTTGAGAACGCATTAGAACTTTAAAAATTGGGAGCAAAAATGATAATTCTTAGCAAATCATTTGTATGTTGTATACATAGCAAATATATATATATTTCCTCCTTTCTAAATTTCAGTAATTTAAAGCTCACACAATCCTTTTGTCTTAAACTGATACCCTTCTAGTTGTGTATAATGTAAAAGGCTTTTTTTCTTTTCTTTTCTTTTCTTTTTAAATCCTGGTTCCTGGATTTCCCACCAGCTTTCAATTTACAAATTAGTCTCTCTCTAACTCTTTAGCTCAGGCTTTTCTTAAAGTAAGGATTTTCTGTTTCATAGACCTGCTGCCTGTTTATTTTCTCCATATTATCACCCCTCTTTGCTCCTAGGATCCATTCACAACTTTATCAGTCGACTCTTGAGTAAGTAATTAAGAACTTTTTTTAAAAAAGATTTTATTATTTCTTAGAGATCACAAGTAGGTAGAGAGACAGATGGGGGTGGGTGGGTGGGGAAAGCAGGCTCCCTACTGAGCATAGAGCCTGATGCGGGGCTCTGTCCCAGGACTCTGAGATCATGACCTGAGCTGAAGACAGAGGCTTGACCCACTGAGCCACCCAGGCGCCCCAATTAATAACTTCTTAATGCATACTTGACTACTTAGAACATCGTATTCTGCAATTCCCATCTTTTTGTGATACTCTGCCAACTGCATTTACTAAAAAATTTGGAGACTCTTTGCGCCAGCCTGTTTTTCCATCCTTACTGTTTGCTGTATGCATCCACTTGAAAACCTATCTTTTGAAAGAACAAGGGTTGGAGATTTTCCACATTGCAACTTCTTTGCTTCAAGATCTAATGGTATGTGAAGATATTGTTAGAAAAGTCCATTCTGGATTAATGCATTTGGGACAGATAATTTTAAAAAAATTGCCCATATCCTTCATCTATATGAAAACAGCATGAAACAATGTTTTATCTAGTTTTTTTTTAACATTTCATATGAATACCTTTCTTCTTTTGCTAGACATCAGATCTTACTTTGAAACCTGTTTTTTTTTTTCTCTTAAGTATCCCTTTGGTATGGCTTTTCAGACTTTATTAAATTGAAAGCTGAGTTGATTATATTGATTGTTTGTTCTTACAAACCTCAAATTTGAATATGAATGTTACTTTTAACTTAAGAATTTTGAAAACCTTAGTTAAATATACACTTGGGATTTGGCTGATTTTTATAATCATATTTTTCAGAGGTTAACAACATGAAAAAAATTCCTGAATATCCTTACATATGGGTCTGCTTTTCTTGGGCTCTGAAAGAAATACAAGTAGGAAGCCACAGATAAAGATAGTAGATTAATTTTCTTCAAGTTTTTAGTGTAGTTCCCTAAGTCCAAATGTGTATTGGGTTAATTCCTAGGTTATACATTCAAGAAATGTTTTAATTAAATTAAATGTGAGCTTCAAGTTTTAGTCAACCTAAAATATTTGCAGCTGGTGGAAATATTAGTGGTACTTTGAAAAATTTTATAAAGTTATTTACAATTTTATTGTCTGAAGAGTCTTGTTTGATATGAAATAGATTAAATGTGTTGGCTTATATGCCTAAAATTTTGAAGAAAAGTAGAAGGGAAAAGAAATGGATTCATTTTAACTCTAGATGGCAGTTAAACACAGCTAACAAAGACCAACTTGTTTGAAATACAGAAACACAAAAATAGTAAAACACACACACATTCTGTTCTACCATCCAGTTAATTATATTCTCAAAATGATGTCTTGGATTGATACTACTAAACAAACATGTATAAGATGTAATTACACCCAAGTGAAATAAATAGTGTAGGCTTGTAATTGCAAGATTTTTTTTTCAACTGGTAATATGGCATACACCTGTGCAATGGCTTATATTGCCTGTGTTTTATTTTGTCATTTTTACCAACATTTAATGCAGTGCAGTTTTATTTTATGTACAATTATTTACCAATATCAATTCAAACCATATGCCTTTGGGAAAACTATTACATATTTAATGTCTTGAAATGTTAAAATATAAGTAAAGCCTATTTTCATGAGGAAATGTGTTCTATATTAGTCCATTCCAAAAGCTGGCATAGATATCCCTGCATGTACATTTGAGATTGCATTTTATTTTACTGTACCTATTTTTACATATAAGTATTTAATTCACATTAGCTTGTTCCTTGTGGGGGTACTAAATTATGTTTCTTATAGTAGTTATAAGAGAAAGGAAAGGCTTGGCAGATAATACTTCGTTCTCTTCTCATGGTCTCAGCTCTTTGAATAGATGGTATGTTCTATAAATTTGTGGAGCACAACTATCTCTGGCATATGATTATGTTGATATGGTGACTGGTGAAAAGAGTAAAAAGGACTTAAAGTAGACCTAATTAGTCTCATCTGTCTTGTCAGGTTGCTTAGAAAAGGAAAAAATATGTTTTTTTAAAAAAATGTTATATTGCAGGTTTATATGAAGTAACAAATTCTTTTGAGGGGACTTATGTGATTGACTTTTGTTTCTTGTATTTAGTGATATGACTTGAGTCTATTTTCAAATAGTGGGTTATGGCATAGGTGGCTGCTGATATACTTCCAAAACCTTGGTAGCCATGCACTCAGGGAGGCAGGGGGAAGTGTCTCTCAGCCACAACAGTGTGGCGGTTCAGGGCAGCCTACTGGGAGAAGCTGGACTTTGAAATCTTGGAATTAGCATTTGCTTTTTGAGTTAGTAGAATTAATGTTTAGTAGGCTCTTCAAGAGAGATGATCTCACTGTAAAGAGTACTTACGCCCTTGGAGTTTTTTCCTAGACTCCAAACTCCTATTAGCAGGTATTGGTTCCTAGTAGGGCTTTGATAAATGCTTGTCAAATATATTGAAGTTGGCAAGGATAATTTTTAAAAATTATTTTTATTTTATTTTAAAAAATATTTATTTATCTGAGAGAGGGAGAGAGGGAAAGCACAAGTGGGGGGTTAGCAGAAGAGGGAGAGAGAAAAGCAGACTCCCCACTGACTGGGGCTCGATTTCAGGACCCTCGGATCATGACCTGAGCCAAAGGCAGCTGCCTAACAGATTGAGCCACCCAGGTGCCCCAGGGCCATTTTTTTTTTTTAAAGCAACATTAAAAAGTCCCATGTTACTAAAAAGCAGATGGAAAAGAATTTATCTATTTATTTTAGGGAAGCTTCTACTAAAATTTTATAACAATTAATGTAGTTGCTGCATATTATTGTCTTGCAAGGATACAGAGTTGCCAGAGCTTCTAATTTTTCAAGGGAAGATAGACATTTAGATTTCATGTGAAATCTTCTGATTTTTCAGTGTTAGCATCTATTTCATATAAAAAACAACCAAAAAATACAACAGCAGACCGATGGTTTACAACCTTCAATGTATACCACCCTAATTTTTTAGCTAATTAAAAAAATTTTTATTTACTGATTTGAGATGGGGAGAGAGAGAGCTTGCATGAGCAGGGGAGGGGCAGAGGGAGAGGGAGAAGTAGACTCCCCACTGAGCAGGGAGCCTGACACGGGGCTCCTATCTCAGGACCCTGAGATCACGACCTGAGCCAAAGGGAGATGCTTAATTGACTGAGCCACTCAGTTGCTCCTCATTTGTTGTTTTGTTTGTTTGTTTGTTTTCCATAACATACAAGATTGATTGGTTTAAGTATTTTAGTTATGGTACAGTCCAATCACACTTGTTTGAGGTTATATTAAGTTATCTTAAATACATTTTGGGATCTTTCTGGAAATCTTCAATTTCATGTCCACGATCAGACTTTTGAGTATTATCTATGGATAACTGTTCCCATTCTTGGCATTTTGATCCTCCTTAAGTTCATTCTCGAAGAGTAACCTTAAGTTTTGGGAGTGCTTTGCTATAGTTACCATGTGCTGCCTGTTTTGGGTCCAAAAATGCAAGTACTGAAGAAATGTATGAGTGCCTCTTCATTAGTTTTACTTTTTCTACATTTTCCCTTTCTACAGTCTTCTCTACAGTCTGATTTTTTTCCCCCAAAACATTAATGAGAACTTGTAACTCCCTTCCTCAAATCCTGTAGTGCCTTTCTATTGCCCTTAGAGTAAAATCCACACTTCTTTGCATACACTTCAAGTTTCTGCTTGATCAGGCATTGCCTACCTCTCTGACTTCCTTCTTTCCAGGTTCCCCCTCATTTGATTTGTTCTTGCTTTTGCACACCAAGCTCAGCCCTGTGTCAAGATGCGTTCATTCTACCTGGAACATCTTACACAGAGCTTTATAGGTTCTGTGAGTGTCACTCACCAAAAGAGTCCTTTTTTTGTCCACTTTGTCAAAAATAATCCCCCTTTTGCCATCATTCTCTGTCATCTTACCTTGTCTTTTATTTTATTTTTTAAAAAATATTTTATTTATTTATTTGACAAAGAGAGATCACAAGTAGGCGGAGCAGCAGGCAGAGAGAGAGGGGGAAGCAGGCTCCCCGCTGAGCAGAGAACATGATACGGGGCTCGATCCCAAGACCCTGAGATCATGACCTGAGCAGAAGGCAGAGGCTTTAACCCACTGAGCCACCCAGGCGCCCTTCTTTTTATTTATTTATTTTTTTAATAGTTCTTACCTCTACCTGATACAAATTTGTGTGTGTGTGTGTGTGTGCGTGTTTGTATCTGGTCAATTTGCTTACATGTTTGTTGTCTTCCACTCCAACTAGAATATAAATTTCACGAGGGCAGGAACCCAGTTCATCTTACTGACTGCTGTACCTTCAGTACCTAGAAGAGCATCCCCTCCTATTCTGTTTAATAGTATTGTATAAAAAACAAAAAAGATCTAGGCAGCCACAGTAGTACTGAGTAGTAAAAGAGAAATGTGAAGTTTGGAAAGGGGTGCAGGGGCAAAGCTAGGAAGACACTGTGTTATGACTCAGGAACCTCATGTGCTGTACTTGTAATGTTATGTGTCCATCATTGTAACCCGTGGCCTCAGTAGCTTTTTTTTTAGTTTTAGAAATTTGACTTTCTATATTGTGTGATAGAATTTAAAAATGGTATGCTAAGCATGCTTTGTAGAAGTACATTTCATGTATGACTTACTAAATCATGGCATGATTTTTTGTATGTGGATTACTATATGAATACAAAATCTAGTAGAAAGTTATCCTTTCTGAATCTACACTGTAATGTTTGCATTTGAGGGTCACAATAAAATCCTGCGGATGTGTTTTGTGATATCTCAAATTGCTGTCAGAGAACTTAGGACTCAGAGAAATAAGATTAAGTAATTACTTACATGGTATTTTTCTTTGCATGATATCTACTTAGCATGTAGGAGTTCTTGATAGAGAGGTAATTCAACATAGACACAATAGAAAATGTGTTAAATTTGGAAGTATTTTGGCACTGTTGAAATCAAGATTTTATTTTATTTATTTATTTATTTGAAAGACAGAGATTACAAGTAGTCAGAGAGGCAGGCAGAGAGAGATAGAGGAGGGAGCAGGCTCCCCGCTGAGCAGAGAGCCCGATGTGGGGCTCCATCCCAGGACCCTGAGACCATGCTTCGAGCCAAAGGCAAAGGCTTTAACTCACTGAGCCACCCAGGTGCCCCAAATCAAGATTTTCTTGAGTAGTTTTTGTTATAATTTTGTTTTGCACATGAACTTTTAATCTATTTGTATGATTGTATGAGACAAGTTTCCTAAAACAGATTATTTGGGACATTAGTAGTGGAACATTCATTTATGTTCTGTGTCCCAATTTTACTTATTTTCCAAAGCTATATAATTTTATGGCTCAAATGAATTTCTGACAGCTATGAATGCTTTCAAATTCCTTTTAAGACCACCATTTTTGTTTTCATTTATCATTTAAATATACTCTGTTGAGAGTAGTTATGTGATTTCATGGAAAGTCCTGTGGGGGAAAATTCTCTTTATTTTGTATATTTATTTATTTTATATTTATTTTGTATGTATTTTTGTATTTATTTTGTATATTTATTTCTCTACACACTTTGCTATACATAAATACATCCATATAGAATTTCCATCCTCATTGTAAGTAGACCACCTTTTTTAAAAAATTAACATATAATGTATTATTTGCTTCAGGGGTACAGGCCTATGAATCATCAGTCTTATGCAATTCACAGCACTCACCATAGCACATACCCTCCCCAGTGTCCACATCCCAGCCACACTACCCCACCTCCCCCACCCCCCAGCAATTCTCAGTTTGTTCCCTGAGATTAAGAGTCTCTTATGGTTTGTTTCCCTCCCCAGTTCCATCTTGTGTCATTTCTTCCCTCCCTTTCCCCCACAACCCCCGCCCTGCCTCTCAAATTCCTCATATCAGAGAGATCATATGATAATTGTCTTTCTCTGATTGAGTTATTTCACTTAGCATAATACCTTTTAATTCCATCCATGTCATTGTAAATGGCAAGATTTAATTTTTTATGGCTGCATAGTAGTCCATTGTATATATATACCATATCTTCTTTATCCATTCATCTGTTGATGGACATCTAGGTTCTTTCCATAGTTTTGCTACTGTGGACATTGCTGCTACAAACATTCGGGTGCACATGCCCCTTCAGATCACTACATTTGTATCTTTAGGGTAAATACCCAATAGTGTGATTGCTGGGTCATAGAGTAGTTCTATTTTCAACTTTTTGAGAAACCTCCGTACTGTTTTCCAGAACAGCTGCACCAGCTTGCATTCCCACCAACAGTGTAGGAGGGTTCCCATTTCTCCACATCCTCACCTACATCTGTTGTTTCCTGACTTGTTAATTTTAGCCATTCTGACTGGTATAAGTTGGTATCTCATGGTCCTTTTGATTTGTATTTCACTGATGCCCACTCATTTTTTACTCATTTTTGCCCTTACTTCCTTGCCTTTGGCGAAGTTTCTAGGAAGAAGTTGCTGTGGGTGAGGTTGAAGAGGTTGCTGCCTGTGTTCTTCTCAAGGATTTTGATACATTCCTGTCTCACACTGAGGTCTTTCATCAATTTTGAGTCTATTTCTGTGTGTGGTGTAAGGAAATTGCCCAGTTTCATTCTTCTGCATGGGGATGTTCAATTTTCCCAACACCATTTGTTGAAGAGACTGTCTTTTTTCTATTGGACATTCTTTCCTGTATTGTCAAAGATTAGTTGACCTAGAGTTAAGGGTCTATTTTTGGGCTCTCTATTCTGTTCCATTGATCTATGTGTCTGTTTTTGTGCCAGTACCATGCTGTCTTGATAATTACAGCTTTGTAATAGAGCTTGAAGTCTGGAATTGTGATGCTGCCAACTTTGGTTTTCTTTTTCAACATACCTCTGGCTATTCAAGGTCTTTTCTACTTCCATATAAATTTTAGGATTATTTGTTCCATTTATTTGAAAAAAAATTGATGGTGTTTTGGTAGGGATTGCATTAAATGTGTAGATTGTTTTAGGTAGAATAGACATTTTTACAATATTTCTTCTTCCAATCCATGAGCATGGAACATTTTCCCATTTCTTTGTGTCTTCCTCATTCTCTTTCATGAGTACTTTATAGTTTTTGAGTACAGATTCTTTTTCTCTTTGGTTAGGTTTATTCCTAGGTATCTTATGGTTTTTGGGTGCAATTGTAAATGGGATCAACTCCTTAATTTCTCTTTCTTCTGTCTTGCTGTTGGTGTATAGAAATGCAACCGATTTCTGAGCATTGATTTTATATCCTGACACTTAACTGAATTACTGTACGAGTTCTATCAGTTTTGGAGTGGAGTCCTTTGGATTTTCCACATAAAGTATCATATAATCTGCAAAGAGTGAGAGTTTTACTTCTTTGCTGTTTTGGATGCCTTTTATTTCTTTTTGTTGTCTGATTGTTGAGGCTAGGACTTCTAGTACTATGTTGAATAGCAGTGGTGATAGTGGACATCTCTGCCATATTCTTGATCTTAGGGGAAAAACTGTCAGTTTTTCTCATTGAGAATTATATTCGCTGTGGGGTTTTCATAAATGGGTTTTATGATATTGAGGTGTGTACCCTCTATCCCTACACTGTGAAGAGCTTTGATCAAGAAAGAATGCTGTACTTTGTCAAATGCCTTTTCAGCATCTCTTGAGAGTATTCTATGGTTCTTGTTCTTTCTTTTATTAATGTATTGTATCACATTGATTGATTTGCAGATGTTGAACCATCCTTGAACCCCAGAAATAAATCCCACTTGGTCATGGTAAATAATCCTTTTAATGTACTGTTGGATCCTATTGGTTAGTATTTTGTTGAGAATTTTTACACCCGTGTTCATCAAGGATATTGGTCTGTAATTCTTCTTTTTGATGGGGTCTTTGTTTGGTTTTGGGATCAATGTAATGTTGTCTTCATAAAATGAGTTTGGAAGTTTTCCTTCCATTTCTGGTTTTTGGAGCAGTTTCAGGAGAGTAGGTATCAATTCTTCTTCAAATGTTTGGTAGAATTCCCCTGGGAAGCCTTCTGGCCCTGGGCTCTTGTTGGTTGGGAGATTTTTGATGACAGCTTCAATCTCCTTACTGGTTATGGGTCTGTTCAGGTTTTCTATTTCTTCCTGGTTCAATTTTGGTAGTTTATATGTCTCTGTCTCTAGGAATGTATCAATTTCTCTCAGATTGTCAAATTTGCTGGTGTATAGTTGCTCATAATATGTTCTTATAATTGTGTGTATTTCTTTGGTGTTCGTTGTGATCTCTCCTCTTTTATTCATGATTTTATTAATTTGGGTTCTTTCTCTTTCCTTTTTGATAAGTCTGTCTGGGGGTTTATCAATCTTATTAATTCTTATGATGAACCAGCTCCTAGTTTTATTGAGTTGTTGCACTGTTCTTTTGGTTTCTTTTTCATTGATTTCTGCTCCAATCTTTATGATTTCTCTTCTGCTGGGTTTAGGCTTTCTTTGCTGTTCTTTTTCCAGCTCCTTTAGGTGTAGGATTAGGCTGTGTACTTGAGACCTTTCTTGTTTCTTGAGAAAGTCTTGTATCGCTATATACTTTCCTCTCAGGACAACCTTTGCTGTGTCCCAAAGATTTTGAACAGTTGTGTTTTCATTTGTCTCAATGAATTTTTTCAATTCTTCTTTAATCTCCTGGTTGACCCATTCACTCTTTAGTAGGATGCTCTTTAGCCTCCATGTATTTGGGTTCTTTCCAACTTTCCTCTTGTGATTGAGTTCTAGCTTCAGAGCACTGTGGTCTGAAAATATGAAGGGAATGATCCGAGTCTTTTGGTACCAGTTGAGACCTGTTTTGTGACCCAGGATATGATCTATTCTGGAGAATGTTCCATGTGCACTATAGAAGAATGTGTACTCTGTTGTTTTGGGATGGAATGTTCTAAATATATCTGTGATGTCCTTCTGGTCCAGTGTGTCATTTAAAGCCTTTATTTCCTTGTTATGTTTTAGTGCTCTGAATATATCATGCCAGTCCTTTCTGGCCTGCCAGGTCTCTGTGGATAGGTCTGTTGCCAATCTAATATTTATACCATTGTATGTTATAGACCTCTTGTCCTGAGCTGCTTTCAGGATTTTCTCTTTGTCACTAAGAACTGTAAGTTTTACTATTAGATGACAGGGTGTTGACCTATTTTTATTGGTTTTGAGGGGGTTTCTCTGTGCCTCCTGGATTTTGATGCTTGTTCCCTTTGCCAAATTATGGAAATTCTCCGTTATAATTTGTTCCAATATACCTTCTGCCCCTCTCTTTCTTCTTCTTGTGGGATCCCAATTATGCTAATATTGTTTCATCTTATGGTATCACTTATCTCTCATTCTCCCCTTGTGGTCCAGTAGTTGTTTGTCTCTCTTTTGCTCAGCTTCTTTATTCTCCATCATTTGGTCTTCTATATCACTAATTCTCTCTTTTGCTTCATTTATCCTAGCAGTAAGATCCTCCATTTTTGATTGCATCCCATTAATAGATTTTTTATTTCACCTTGGTTAGATTTTAGTTATTTTATTTCTCCAGAAAGGGATTCTCTAATATCTTCAATGCCTTTTTCAAGCCCAGCTAGCACCTTGATAATAGTCATTCTGAACTCTAGTTCTGACATATTACCAATGTCTGTATTGGTTAGGTCCCTAGCCATCAGTATTGCTTCTTGTTCTTTCTTTTGTGGTGAGTTTTTCTGCCTTGTCGTTTTATCCAGGTCAGAATAGATGAATGAGAGAACAAAATACTAAAAGGGTAGCAACAGCCCCAGAAAAATATACACTAACCAAATTAGATGAGACCCAAAACCAGGGGGAGAAGAAAGGGGGAAAAAAAGAAAAAAAATATATATATATATTAGACTGGTGAATGGAGCAGAGCCAACTCTTGATTTTGATCTTGGAAGAAACTGCTTCCCAAATTTTAAAGAAAGAAAAACTTACATATGCAAAAATAAGAGTAAACATGGTGAAGAGATGAAGTATGACTGTAAAGATGACAAATAAAATAGATTCTAAGAAAAGGAATTGATAAAATAAGTTGGTTGAAAAAAGGAAAAAAAAGGAGAGAGAATGTGATCAGGCTGGAGCTAGATTTAGGGTATATTTTAATCTATTAGAAGAAATTGTATCCCCAAATTTTATTTTTTATAAAGATTTTATTTATTTGACACAGAGAGAGAGAGAGAGAGATATCACAAGTAGGCATAGAGGTGGGCAGAGAGAGAGAGAGGGAAGCAGGCTCTCTGCTAAGCAGAGAGCCCGATGTGGGGCTCGATCCCAGGACCCTGAGACCATGACCTGAGCCAAAGGCAGAGGCTTAACACACTGAGCCACCCAGGTGCCCCTATATTCTAAAATTTTAAAGAAAAAAACCTATATGTACACAAAAAATAAGGTTAAATACAATGAAGGCATAAAATTTGAATATAATGATGAAAATTTAGAAAGTTTTTTTTTTAAGATTTTATTTATTTGACAGAAATCACAAGTAGGCAGAGAGGCAGGTGGGGAGGTGGGGAAGCAGGCTCCCTGCTGAGCAGAGCCCGATGCGGGGCTCGATGCCAGGACCCTGAGATCATGACCTGAGCCGAAGGCAGAGGCTTAACCCATTGAGTCACCCAGGCGCCCCTAGAAATATTTTTTTTAAAGTTATTGATAAGATAAAAATTAACGTTAAAAGAGGAAAGAGGAAAAGTTAAAAAAATACAATAAGGAAAAAAAAATTTAAAAACTTTAACTTTGCACAACTAAAGGATCATGGGGAGAAAGTCATGAATTCTTTGTGCTGCTTTCCCCTAGCCCTGGAGATCTACAGTTCTCACTGATTGGTGAACTTGGTCTTGGCTGGATATTCTTCCTGATCTGGGGGAGTGGCCCATTTCAGTGATTCTCAAAAGTCTTTGCTCAAGGTGGAATTGCACTGCCCTTGCCAGGGCCAGGTTAAGTAATGTGCTCAGGTTCGCTCTCAGTAGCTTTTGTATTCCTGAACGCTTTCTGTAGAGCTTTGGAGGACGGGAATGAAGATGGCAGCCTCCCAATCTCTGGTTGGAGGAGAGAGAGCTTGGGACCCCACTACTCTGTGCAACCTCAGACTAAAGCGGTCAGTCCCTCTCATCTCTGTGGTCTCCAGCTGCACTCCACGCTCACCCTTCCTGTGACTGAGCATTTCTATCTCTGGTGCACAGCCCTGTTTGGAGTCTCCAAACCCAGCAGATTCCTGTTGCGCTCACCCATGCCATTCCTCCAGAAGAAGAAAGAGGGGGTCTCTCCAGATCTGCCACTCATGGGGTCCCTGTTTGAAGAGTGTGGTCCAACTGTGCCTTGGATCATGGTTTAAAGTAACCCCAAGCTGAGAGCCTCCGCCTCGGCTCTGTCTCTGCAGCCGGCTTCCCCACTCCGATACCTGGGAGCTCTGCCACATAGACACACCCCATCTTTCTGTGATCCTGTGGATCCTGACACCATACTGTCCCCGTGCAGGCTCCACCCCTGGTTAGCCTCTGGAGCGACGTTCCTCAGTGGCGCAAACTTCCAGAAGTTCTGTTTTTGTGCTCTGCTGCTCCACCACTTGGCGGGAGCTGGCCCCTTTCCCTGCTGTCTGTCTATCTTCCCATCCTTTGGATTCACTTCTCTGCACATGCTACCTTCCAGAAAGTGGTCAATTTTCTGTTCCTAGAGTTGCTGTTCTTTTCCTCTTCTATCTCCTGTTGAGTTTGTAGGTGTCTAGAATGGTTTGATAACTAGCTAGCTGATCTCCTGGGGCCTGATCTTATTTCAGTTTCCTACTCCTCTGCCATCTTGCTCTCTTCAAAAGAATAACTTACTTAGTAGATACAGAATTTGGAGTCAACAAATTTTTTTCTTTCATGACTGTAAATATGTCACTCCATTGTTTTATGGCTTGAATGGTTTTTGATAAGTCTGCTGTAATTCTTACTCTCCTGATGCATAGTGAGTGCTATGTAAATATTTGTTGAGTGCTGAAAGAAGAAAGTAGTGTGGTCGGTTGCTAAAAAATTAGTGGTGTTGAGGAGAAAGAACAAGGTATTTGGAGTATTTGGAGAATTTAGAGTTGTGGGATGCTTCTGCTGGAATCCCAGTTTATACAGGTTGAGAGAATGGAAGAAAGGAATGGATCTTGTCACTACAGACAACTCTCAAGGAGTTCTATAATCAGAGAGAAATACCAAATGAGACGCTAGTCAAAGGATTCTTGGCATCAAGAAAGGTTTTTCTAAGGTGGTGATAATACAGTGTATTTGTATGCCAATATGAATGATTCAGTAGAGAACGCAAGGTATCACGTGACCCAAGTTGATAGGAAAGCTAATGCAGAAATGAAGTCCTTGAGAGGACAAGGACGGGCCATTTACAAGTAATGGAAGATGGAAGGGCTGTCTTAGATAGGAGCAAGGACTCCTTTTCTTCTGTAACAGGAGGGAGGTCAAGTTAAAGATCATGAGTTACAGATCTAGGGACATTGATAAGATTTTAGTTTACTTTTGCCTAAATTATTGGGATAAGGCATCCCTAAGTCCTTTAAGGTTTTTTTTTTTTTTTTTTAATTGTAAACACGGTTATCAGTGAAGGTGTTATAGTATACCATAAAGTTCTAGAGACTGTATTTTTATTTGGACTGTCCTTGTAATAAACAAAACCATGCTTTCCACAGTGTTCATGTTTTATAAATAGAGAATATGATAGGGATATTTTATAAATAGAGAATATGATATCTCTTTAGAGATATGGATTACCTGTGAATCTAACCCAGAGAAATTTTACATCTATCAAAAGGGGAGCTCTTGAGGGAGAAGGTGATGGGGTCAGAGGCTTTAGTATTTTATGTTTTCTTAAGTACTTCTTAGAATTTTAGGGGATAATTAGGCCCAAATCACTTTTGAAAATAGCAAAATTCTCCATCATTTTTTAAAAACCGTGAGATAATTTTTAAAATCCAAGGGATGGTTTTGGAACTATGGCCTGGATGCTCACATGCGTACACCTGCATGAGATATTTAAAAAATAAAGGCAAGGAGGCAAATTGGGTTTTCTTTTTTCTAGTGGAGAATATTTGATTATTGCTATCAGGAAAGCTTAAAAATAAAGAATCCCGGACCACCTGTTCAGGCATTCTGGCAAAAAAATCCGGTTCAAACGTTCTTTCTTTTTATAATTTTATTTTAGAGAGCATGAATGGGGAGCAGGGGACGACAGAGAGAGGGAGAGAGGTTCCTAAGCAGGCTCCATGCTCAGCCTAGAGCCCTACACAGGGCTCAATCTCAAGACCCTGAGATCACAACCCAAGCTGAAACCAAGAATTGGAGGCTCAACTGACTGAGCTACCCAGACACCCCTCTTCTTTTTTTTTAAGATATTTATTTTTCAAGTAATCTCTTGATTACCAATGTGGGGTTCAAACTTACAACCCCAAGATTAAGAGCTGTATTCTTTACAAACTAAGTTACCCAAGGTACCCCAGTTGGAATATTCTTAAGCAATGTGAGAATTTACTCTCAACAAGAGGTGTCTTAATAAATAGTGAGTATCAGTAAGTTGAGCTTAAAGTTCTGTGACATGATTACTATGCAGCTTTCCATGAAACATGTTTCATACGCGACGTGGGGCTTGATTTCACAACTTTGAGATCATGACCCCAGAGGAAACCGAGAGTTGGTTGCTTAACCTACGCACCAACCATGCGCACTGATCAGAATATATATTTTAATGTATTGTTAAGGTACCAAAATTTGTAATATTAAATAGTCATAATTCATCCTGATTGTTTTTTCCCTCAATAATTGACAAAGTTTTGGCAGAGGAAATAAATGATCTTATTTATTTAGGGTGATATTCTGAAATAATACTTGATAGGCTTTAAAAATCTGTTACAAAACCAGGAAAAGTCTCTAATTTATGGCCATTTCTTCACAGTAGACTACTGAGTGGCTAAAGAGGCCAACTCTGGCCTAGGGTGAGGGAAGATGGTGGTTGATAACGAGAAGTGATATATTGAAAGTAGTGAGAGCTATAAAAGACAAAAATTGGCTGAGGGAAAAGGAATGATCACCATTCATATTAGTTTATAGAGTTTGGGAGTTGAGATAGAGCATTGTTGCTAGTGTAGAAATGTTTGTAATTTCTCACAATGCTATGTAGTATTCTGCACTTGGGGTTTGACATTAACAAATATGTTTGACTTTTCTCAAACTATGGAGCTTTTTCTAAAAACAAGTTCTTAGAATGCACTGGGAGATTTAAACCACGAATAGAGAAATAGTCAACATATGGGACCTGTGTATATGCATTCATTCCCAGCTTCTGGCATTTTTGTTTTTGGGACATGGGCTACTTCCATTGCTCACCTTCGTTCCATCTTACCTCCCTTGCATCCACTTTGATAAGGCGAGCTTCCTCATCAGTGAAGGAAGTTTTTCAGTGCTAGTATCTAAATGGGTAAGCTCGCGTTGTTGACTTTTTGTTTCATGATTGACAAAAGGTCAGCTGAGCAATTAAGAAAAATAAAGCTAGGTGATAGGATCGTTATAATGGTTAATATTAGTTTACTGTCCCAAGAGCTTTTGCAAGCATCTCATTCACTCCTTACAGCAGTCCCTGGGAGGTAAACCTTGATTTCTCTGTTTTACAATTGAGGAAAATGGCATTTAGAGAAGTCAAGCAACTTGCCCCAAATGACTGTCAGTCAGTGGCAAACTTGACTGGACCCTTGGCTGTTTGGATTGTAGTCCTTATTCTTTTTTTAAAATTCAATTTATTCATTTGACATAGAGCACACAAACAGGGGGAGCAGCAGGCAGAGAGAGAGGGAGAAGCAGATGCCTTGATGAGCAGGGAGTCTGATGCAGGGACTGAATCCTGATTCCAGGACTCTGGGATTATGACCTGAGCCAAAGGCAGATATTTAACCGCCTGAGCTATCCAGGCGCCCTGTAGTCCTTACTCTTTTTTTTTTTTTTTTTTTGTAGTCCTTGTTCTTTAACATTTTTTTTCCCTCTGTGGGATAATGCTTTCTAAGTTCCAGAGGCAAATTTAATATAAAATCGAGTTGTGTGGGGGCACCTGGGTGGCTCAGTGGGTTAAAGTCTCTGCCTTCAGCTCAGGTCATGATCCCAGGATCCTGGAATCGATCCCTGCATTGGGCTCTCTGCTCAGCAGGGAGCCTGCTTCCTCTTCTCTCTCTCTGCCTACTTGTGATCTTTGTCTGTCAAATAAATAAATAAATAAAATCTTTTAAAAAATAGAGTTGTGTGAGCAGTGTAGAAGTTAGGGAGCCTATGGTTACAGATTTTACTTCTTTGCTAACAGTGTTGCACAACTGTCTTTTGTCCTCCATCTCTAAGAGCTAAATAAGAATTTTTGAGTGAACTGAAGAATGAGTTTTTAGGATTAAGTTGTAACTTTTGCCTCATCTGACTTGAAATGCCTCTGCCAACAACTTTACATTCTGCACAGGGTGTAACTAACATGTGCCCTATGATAGACATTAAGCAAATGCTTTTGGGACGAATTCTAACAGAATGCTAAATTTATCTATAATTTAGAATGTTCGCCTAAGCTTTGCAAGGCCCGCTGGTGCTTGCCACAGAGCCTGACTTTATGCCCTGCATAAGCAGAATGTGGGGAAGGGATGGAAGATAATTAGTTTATAGGCCAGTTAACTGTTGAAGTCGAATGGTTTTCAAATTACCATAAATCAGATAAAGTTAATTTCCTATTTTTCAATTTGTGAGCAACATCATGTTATTGTTAGATTCAGATAAACTGCTGGTCTAATTATCTTTCTTTTCTGATTATTTTTCTTGCCAGACTTCATGATCACAAAAGCCATTTTTCCCTTGCCAGTTCCCAGCTTCTAGTTATTTGCTAGTGCCTTTATGCTCTCTTACCAACACAGTCATAAATATTAAAGCCAATGTCCTTAATCCTGTCTCTGAATCTAGACATAGTTCCTAGCAACTTGTTGCTAAATCTTGTAGTTCTTAACAATCTGAATGTTACCTGTCAGAAATGGGAGTTTTTGCAGGAGCTTTTGCACTCGTTTCTTTGCCCCATTCTTGGTAGTAGAAATGAGGCTTCCTTGTATATAGTTCTATTCTGGACAGTAAAAATCAGGCAGTAGAGAATTAATTTAATTATTTTGAGCAGTTATAACTGCTTCTGCACAGAACCGTCTTGGGTGGACTTAGAGGTAATTAGGAATGTGGAAGCTCCCTTTCCTCATGCTGACTTCTTAGGATTTTAGTGATGGAAGATGATCTCAAAATTCTTGTGCAACTGCTTATAGAATCCAGGCAGGTTATTTAAATGGCTGACAGGGGGCAGGCATAGGTTATGGGAGAGGTTGGGGAGACTCGGGTGAACTGGATAGTAGCAGCATCAAAAGGGGCAACTATGACTCCCTCTCCAGCTTGTTAGTTCCATGTGAGAATGTGAACCTGCTGTATTAACACTGCCCACATTTTTGAAAGGAGTTTGAAATCTGAATCTTCATGTGAAAGTTTCCATTTCTTAAGATGTGGGTAGGTAGCTAGTGTGAATTTTTAAGATTACGGGCCATGGAGCCCCTGGCTCGCTCAGTTGGTAGAGCATCCAACTCTTGATCCCAGGGTTATGAGTGTGAGTTCCACGTTGGGCATAGAGTCTATTTAAACAAACAAACAAATAAAATTTAAAAATAGTTAAGATTACAGGCCAAATAACATACATCTGTGGATGAATATGATCTATGGGACATCAGTTTGTGCCGTGCTCCGTGATACAGAGTATTAAGTCACTGTGGGTGTAATTTGGGGAAGACTAGGGTTTATTATCAGAGAGCCTCATTATTTCTTTTTGCTGTAATTGGTCTTAGAGATAGCAGTAGACTAGATGAGACTAATATTGTTTCTTAAATTCCCAGTTACTTAGGGAGAATGAAATGTAAGCTCTTCACCCCCGTGGGGAGAAAATTGGGGCCCTGGTAATAAGAATTGAGCTCCTGGCCCCACTGCAAGTTCACAGAGAACGATGGGCCCAAGCTGCCAAGTTTGAGACCTGTGCACTCCTCCCTGTTCGGAAACATCAAAACTACTTATAAGTAGAAGCAATTTTAGTGATTCTACATACATTTCATAGATTTTCCAATAGTCTTGGCAGGATACATCCTTTATCCAACATAGTAAATAATTAAGAGGGAGAAGTTGCTATAAATCTAGATAGACTGCTGAAAAATAGTAATTCTGCCTATAACTTAGCAGGTTCAAAATCCAAGTAAGGTTTGATTCCATATGTAGGTAAAGCTGTCATTCTTCATTCTTTAAAGATGGAAGAACTCAGAAAAGACATTTCTTTTTGGTTTGTTGCTTATGTAAAGATACTCTTAACATTCATCTTATTACCATGAAAACTAAGATAAAGGGTTGGCAGGTATAAATGTGATCTGTTAAGGGAGACTAGTAACTTAATTTTTTTGGCCATATTTTCAAAGAAATGCTCAGCACCAATGAATACATCAAAAACCATACTTTATTTTATGTATAGCAATACAATTTACATATTAAATAACACTATAATAGAATGATTTGATATATTTTTAAACAGAAGAAGAAAAAAGGGAAAAATTTCAGGTTACAAAATCCCTTCCCCCCCTGAACAAATTAGAAAAAAAAACCAAACACCCCAAAACAAAACCAACCACTTTTTCCAAATGGGTCAATGCAACGAATGTATTCAGTGACTAATTATGTCTAATTCCTATTGCACAAATGGTCAATGGAATTAAGAAAGAAAACCCAATCTTCACAATCACTGCCTCAAAGAAATAACACATGTTGGATCTTTTGGAATGCAAAGATGGTTCTTGCTACTTCAATACACAGAAAGTTGAATTCACATATCCACCACAAAAAAACCCCCAAAATAACCTCCCCCCGCAAACAAAACAAAACAAAACAAAACACAAAACTATGACGGAAGTGAAACTAGAAAAAAATTAGCTTTATATGAAAATATAAAATTCTATGATTATATACCATAGATACAAAGTTCCCAGAAGATGCTTATCCAAGCAACAAAATATTTACAGTTTTAATGATTTTAGCCATTTCAAAATGAAGTGAAAGAAACATGAATTAACATGAAGGCTGAGGTTTTTTTTTCTTTTTTCTTTTTTAGAAACAATGGCTGCTTGCTAGTTTCAAATGTCCTAACAAAAAAGGAGTCACTACCCCAAATGTTGGAGAGTTGCAACATTTTATAAAATCGGCTGTCTCCTTTTCTGGAGATGTTTATTTCTTAAAACTCAAGATATTTTTCTTGAAATTAATTATCCTCTGTAGAAAATGCTTCCCTTTGCAAATATTTAACAAAAATACTAAAAACAGTTTAACAGCTAAGACAAAGTAGAGGCCAAATACTATAACAATTCCTTCCTATTTTTAGCATGCCTTCTTTCTAGAGATAAGTAAAGCCAATATTGCATGTTAATGACAACTAAGGGAAAGCGCAAAGGGGTAAGTGAAATTACAGCTCTTTAAAAAAAAAAAAAAAGCAGGCATTTTCCCTTCATATAAAAATTCACTGGCACCATTTGAACATAAACTTCAGAACACAGGAGTTGAAAATGCATTTTCCAGTATAACTGCTAAATTCTTAAGACAAACTACATTTTGATTATTATTTCTTAAATTGTGATGAGTTTGGGTTTATTTTTTGCTTAGAATTAGTAATATGTATCTTTGGTAAATTGGTATCTATATCTTAATTTTTAAATATAGTATATATGTATTTAAGAAAAAATTCATAACAAGGCAGTTGTGCTGTGTCATTATAAAATAATTAAGGTTATTTGTTGATTTCAGTATGTCACTCTGGGCTAAAATTTCCAACAGCCAGACCTTGAACACCGTAACCTTCTCTGACCATGCTGGACTCTTCAACTCGAAATAGACTCTAAAAGCTCCAAGGCATACAAATTTAGGAAAACCAGTTCAATTAATCTTATTCTTGAGATTCAGAAGTAACTTTTTTTAACATACACACACACACACACACACACACACACGTATAAAAGATGATGTGGCTTTTGGATGCGAGAGTTCTCCTGATGGCAATGTGGGTCTTCTCTGATGCCCAGCATGGCCACTTGGTCTGATCAGTACAACTCAGTATCTTAGGATGTGTGCCTTCTGTTCACCTAGAGCTCAATTCATACGCAGTAAGCTTATTTTATGAGCTAGCACATGTCAGTCTGCAATAGCTATTTCCTTTCCCCCTGAGTGCAGGTGATAATAACCTTGTTATGGAGTTAAGCAGTGTGTTCATGTCTCAAAGAGAATACCGTCTTTGAAAAACTCCCTGCCTCTGGAAAGATGCAAGAACATTAACATCGATAACAAACAAAGACTAATATTCAGGATACACTCTCTGGGGAAAGTGAGGAACTGCTGAGTAGAACTGTCCTTACTGAAGTGTGTTTAGACCACTTTGGCAAGATGGGCAAACAGCAGTTGCTCAGATTTCAGTGTCCGGATTTGTGGACAGGTTCAGGCCCACTATGGTCACATATTTTCTCAGAGAACTTCAAACCATCCTTTGAAATGTTTCTATTTACTAGCTATCTTTCTTTCGACTATGACACCTGTGTAAGAAACAGTCACAGGACTGTGTTGGAACTTAGGCCTTTGCATGACTCGAGCCCTCTGTAAATAGCACAGAAGGAAACACTCCCTGCTTTCTAACCACTGTTCACTTGTATAAGAAAAAATTACCAGGGGACCATGAGCCCCAAATTGAACATCACTTCCGAAAATCCAGTATGTGCCAACTACTAAAGAGTTCACTCCTGTCATTATAGAAATGAAGTGTAACCTGCTTAATTGACTGAAACGATCGAGCTCTTGCCATGATCTGAAACCTTGCCCTTCCTATGTTCAAGCTTGCTTCCTTAGGTGTTGGGTAGAACTTCCTGGTATTTTGCCTGTGACGGGAGCAGAGGGGCTGCAAAGGTGTTGCTTTCCTCTAACACATACCATTTAGCAAACTGCTCCGCTGTACACCTTTTCTTAAGCCTCACCTACACGGTTCATGAACAGTGGACTGTTTTCCATGTTGCAGAATTTCTGTGATGAAAACATGAGATTACCCCTGGCAGGTACATAGTTCACGAAAAATCTATCACCCTAGCCGGTGCATTGGAACTCCCAAACTTGGGCCTGTAGCGTCTCCTTAGCAGCTTTGACTCCACAGCACCACTCTGACAAACTTCACAGACAGCCAACCTAAGGTTCATAGAACCTCAGCACAGATTATCATTAATGTTATAGAGCCTATTCACATAGTATGATAGTCGCCAGTATGGATTTTTTTTTTTTTTTTTTTGGTCAAAGTTTATTGACATAAAAATTAACCAAAACCCTTTTTTCTTTGTGACAGGCCTTTTCTTTGTGGTGATGATTTCACTTCTAACAGAAGTTATTCCTCAAATGCAAATACAAAATACAAGAACAGATCTCAGTAGTAGCTTATTTTTCTAACTGAACTGAAATTTCTTATTAATGCTTCTAATTTCCCAATTATGTAGTTACTGCAGGGTAAATATGGCTCCAGAGGCTAGATCTCGTAACTTTCTTGGGTTCTGTGTAATGATTATCAGCCTCTTGTGAAGTGTGTCTGTTCTTGAGGATCCACAACACAAAAGCACACAAAGACACATCTCCTTCTTTTGAAATCTACTTGAGAATGTTGATCTCTCCTTCTGTTTAAGATTCTGATTTCTCTCTCTGAATCGGACTTATCGATGTGTGGGAATCTATGTAAGACTTGGGAATCTATCCCAGACTAGCTAATACAGTATTTTCACTTTCATCATAAGTAGAAGAATGTATGTAATTATGGGATTTATTAGGAAATATTTGGCAAAGAAGGAAAGAAAAGAATGTTAACTATATAGGTAGTTTTTATTAGATAGCTGTGAGTAATAGGGATACTTTAGAGGACTAATTTCAAAATTATTCACCTGCAGAAATTTTCATTATATTACCTGCCATGAGGTGTGATATTAGAAACCAAGAAGCGTGAATGGAGAGTTACTAAAGGGATAGGTGAGATGTGTAAAATATTGCCATATCTCTATTGTAAAAGATAGCCCTCATTGTAGGGTATAGCTATTTCAGAGGGTCAAGATGGAAATAACACACACCGTCCACATAGCTACTGTGAAAATTGTAATACAGAGATATCCTTTATTTTGACACAGTTGGGCATTTTTTTAGGCTATGAATATAACTTTAACTAATAAGTGATGTTCACATAAAGCTCTTAAAGCCTTCTAATTTCTTAATGGATACCTTCACCATCATAAGTAGAACTGTTTCAAGGCCATGAGGTTGATAGACTGTCTTAGTAGCTCCCAGGAACCTGCTATTCCTTAAAAGAAAACAATGCCCATTCACTCCATTAAAATACAGAAGGCAGACAGTACGGAACAGTGCCTGAAAAAAATAGGAGAGGACTGAGGAAAAGTTCAGCATTGCCTGCTAGGAGGATGCAACTGCTTTAGCAATAACAATAATAATAATAATAATAAACATAAACCAAGATTCACTGTCATAACAAAGACCTTCACTGTACTGAACTAAAAAGTAGCATGTATGTTGTCATGGAATGTCACATCAGGGCTTTAGTATTAGATTATAGGCAGTAACACTGATCGTATAGTGCAAACTGGGGAAAACTGCGTTTCACTGTGTGAAATGAACAGAGGTGCAAATGCTCAGTAGGATACCATTAAGACATAAAATGGCAAAAAATAAATATCAAAACTTTTATCAGTGTAAAAAAGTAACTGGGTTATTGTATAACCTAGAGTCTGGCAAAAAAGGCCTCAAAAAAGTTCTCAGTCTTCAGAAGTTTTACAAATTCAGTGCCCTTCCGGGATTCCAATCACACTAGAGATTCCATGCTCTCGGCAGGGTCTGATTCATCCGCAATGAGAACAGCACCATTTTTGTCCGCTGTCATGGGACCGTTTCCGTTTTCTTTAGTGCTGACCAGGCTGAGCATCGCTTTGTAGACAAACTGGTATTGTTCCTGAAAAACAAGAGGAAGACCGTTTGAGACAGAGAACAGGTGAATCATTTCATCGAAGGTAGCAAGACCAATTAAAAATCTAATTGTAAAAAACGAGAATATACATTTATGTTAAGAAACTTCAAAAAAAGGACTTGGAACCTTTATAATCAAGGCCTATGCATTCTGCATGTCATTCTGATTGTTGCTAGTTTGGAACTAAATTCTGTTGACAGTGAGTTAAGATTATAACATGTCTTTCTGTTGTAACTGGAGAGCAGCATACTCTAGAAAACCGAGTTTCTCCACCTCAGCACTACTGACGTTTCGAGGCAGGTAATTCTTTGTTGGAGAGATCTGTCTGCTGCATTGCAAGATGTTTAGCAGCATCTCTGGGTGGGTTCCAATGAGCACGTTCCTCCATCCCCAGCTGTGACAATGAAAAAGTGTCTGGACATTGCTGGACATCCCCTGGGTGGGCAAAACCATCCCCGGGTGACCACCAGTGTTCTAATTCAAGTGTGAGCCTGAGTTTCACCTGATGACAGAACAGGTTTCACAAAGAAACAAAGTACTTACAATGTCTGTGAATACTCCAGGCCTCATAAGATTAATCATTTTTGCAACCTGGAAAACATCCACAGCATTTTCATTCTCCAGTTGCTGGGACAGGGTGGTAAGGGCACACAACATTCCTGCTGAAACTGCTCCATACCTTGGAGAGGAGAAAAAAAAAAGAAGCTATTTCAGATTTTCTAAGGGATTGAGTTTTTCGAAGGAAATTAATATCATATTTTTGCATAGAAGCTAAGTAGACTGCATTGACATCTCTTTGTAATGAATGAAATGCTGGCCCGGGGGGAGAGGTAAGAAGCTAGCATCAAGGCGACGTTTGTTCACGAATGTGAGATCTCCCAAACTGGCTTATCAGGTACTCAGCTTAATATCCCAGATGAAATGAGAGGGTCAGCAACAGACTGGGGGTGGCTATCGAAGACATGATGTTGGGAATGAGGTGGGGGGCATAATAGGAAAAAGAATATGAGGAACCCAGCTACAGGCTTTGGACGAGTAGAGGTGGTGAAAGGATCTGGAAAAATAAATTTTTTTTTTAACCATACCAAATGGTTAAATTGAACTTCCAGAATGTGACTTGAAATGGAACTATATGGCTCAAAGTGCAGTCCAAAATTTTTCAAAATGAATTTCATATTAGGTAATTATTTTTGGCACTGAAGTGGAATTTGTCATTAGAGTACTCTCGAAAAAAGTCTCGGAAAAACAAGGCACACACTCTTTCTTACACACACACATGCACGCACACTTAGAAGGGTGGCCTTCCCATCGGGCTGTACTGGCAGCCCCATTTTTTCCAGGAACCTGTGGTGGCTTCTCAGTGATAAGAAAGCAGAGGATTAAATGAATTGTTCCAGGTGGTGATGCTGGTCGAAATGAAACTAGAGTTTTATACCCCGTGTTTACTATTTGGTTAAAAACTATTAGGTGTGCAGTTTTGAGCTTATTATTGTCAGATACAATTAGGCCATTACAGATGTTGCACATCTTTAATACAAAAAGACCAGAGTCCCCAGCTTAAGAGGTAACCTATCTTGAGGTAAAACATGTTACACATTTAGGTCCAGCCGCCCAGGGTTTGGTGTATCAGTACATTTCAGCCCAGCTCGTGACTTCATGTGCTGCGTGCGAACTGGACATCCTCTTTTCCCTGCAGATGGCCATACCCGTTGTCCGTATCTCGTACGCACCAGCAGAAGTACCGCGAGTAGAACTCGGTCACAGGCACGCCCATCTTTAGTTTTAAAGATGCTGTGGTATTTCTCTCATAGTGGTTGTTACCTGTTCATACCTTTCCCAGGAGAATACGTGCTTCATCGTTTTAATTTTTTTTTAAAGATTTATTTGAGAGAGAGAGAGAGGCAGAAGGGTAGAGGGAGAAGCAGATGCTTCACTAGGCCGGGAGCCTGACGCAGGGCTCAGTTCTGGGACCCTGAGATCATGATCTGAGCTGAAGGCAGACGCTCAATGGACTGAGCCATCCAGGTGCCCCTCTCTTCATCATTTTAAAGTTGACATGCTTCTGCTAATTTGATGTGAAAAATTCTATCTGTAGAATACAAAAATTAATTTGTATTTTCTCTATTATCAGGGAGGTGGAGAATCTTCTGGGTTTATGGTCCATCTATAGTTCCTCCTCTGAAATTGTTTAATAATATACTTTGGCCATTTTTCTTAGCTTTGTCTCTTTTATTTGTTGGATAGGTTGGAAATATTTTTTCCAGTCTCTGATTTCTCTTAACATTGTTTGTAGGCGTTTTTGTTAAACTGAAGTATAGTTTACCCATAATCAAATTGATCAGTCTTTTATTTTTGGCTTAACTGGAATCTTGAGCATGCTTTTTCTAACCCAGCATTTTGATAACATTCTCTGACATTTTTCTATTTTTATTTTTTACATTTCATTGTTTAATTCATCTGAATCTCATTTAGATGGAAGGTAAAGGTCTGATTTTAGTTATTTTTCCCATGGATAACTACTTTTTTTAATTGGATAGTCTCATCTTTTCTCATTGACTTGAGCTTCTTTTATATCATATACTAAATCCTTATATATACAGGCCTATTTCTGAACTCTCTGGCCCTTTAATATGTTTTTTGTATTTCCTTGTATATGTTTTGATTCCCATAAGGTTTGATAAGTCTCGGAATCTGAAAAAGCAAGTATCTACACTAGACCTGGTCACCTCTACGTTCATTTTCATTTTTCTTTTGTGCTTCAAACATACTTCCATTTTCGTTTTTATTCTCATTTCCAAACACCTCTATCCCTCTATCCCTCCCCATCCTGTTTCATGTAAAACTGGATTGTCAAGAAATACAAGTTTTATTGGTATTTTGGTTAGCTTGTGCCGAACACCCGAACACACACACATACACGTTTGAGGAAATTAACATCTTTTTTGAGTTTTTCTGTTCATGAACATGAGGTCTTTTCTCCCTTTGTTCATGTCTTTTGTAGTTTTCAATTATATTTTATAGTTTTCTTTATTGTCTTTGGCACTTTCATTTTAGGGTAATTTCTCAATGTTAGTGTTTGTTACTGCTAAGAATGGCCTCTCTTGATTACATTTTTCTTGGAAAATACAGGACAGTTACTGATTTTCACATGGTGAACTTGTATCCAGCCATGCAGTTAAGTTCCTAGTAATTTGTGGATTCTCTGGGAAGCCAGCAACATCTTTATCTACCAATAATATCAGGTTTGTTTCTTTTCAACTTTTCTATTTCTTTCATCTTTTGCTTTTATTGTACTGGCTAGAATCCTATAGTTCTGCATTCTAACCAGTATTTGCGAGGTGGTATCATATTGTTTTCTTTAATGGTAAAGCTTCTAAGTTTTTAGTATTAAATAACGATGTTTGCTTAGGCTTCCAATAAATAATAGTTATCAAGTTAAAGAAAAGGCTTTTGACTTTCAGTTTGCTAAGAGTGTTTTCTTTTGGGGAGGGAGATTATGAATGAATGATTTTATTCTGTACTTTCCAACATCTATTGACTTTTTTTTAGAAATTCCTTTGATTATGTCCTGCATTCACTTGAGAGAACAGTGGTAACATTTAACCACCTCTATAAGCCCTAGGGTAAATCTTACTTTTTCATCATACAAAATTCTTTTAACTCAACACACTGAATTTTATTTGACAGTATTTTACTTAGATTTTTACAGCCATAATCAAATAAGTAAGACTGGCCTATACTTTTCCATTCTGGTGCTAGCCCCCCCCCCCCTTTTTTTTAAAAAATCATGGTTATATTAAATTTCCTCTTGTTACTGTTCAAGGGTAGCTTGGTGAGCACTTGGGGGATCTTAGCAGTTTGGGAACTCACCTGTTATTCAGCTCTTCAACATTTATTAGTATAAAGAATTTCAAGTGTTTATTTCCTTTAAAATATTTCTATTTTTAACCTTTTATTATTAGAAGACATCAAACACATGCACAAGCTCAGTCACCTTCACATAGCAATAACTCAGTTCCAGTGGTCACGGGCTCATGGCCAAACTTGTTTCACATCTATTTCCTTTCCCATATACTTTGAAGCATATCCCAAACATTTTATCCATTAGTTATTTTCATGTAAGAATTAGGATTTGGGGGCGCCTGGGTGGCTCAGTGGATTAAGCCTCTATCTGCCTTAGGCTCAGGTCATGATCTCAGGGTCCTGGAAGCCCCGCCTGGGGCTCTCTGCTTAGCAGGGAGCCTGCTTCCCGCCCCCCTCTCTCTGCCTGCCTCTCTGCCTACTTGTGATCTCTCTGTCAAATAAATAAATAAAATCTTAAAAAAAGAAAAGAATTAGGATTTTTAAAAAATATATATTTTCAAAGATTTTATTTATTTACTTGATAGGCGGAGATCACAAGTAGGCAGAGAGGCAGAGAGAGAGGAGGAAGCAGGCTTCCTGCTGAGCAGAGAGCCCGATGTGGGGCTCGATCCCAGGACCCTGGGATCATGACCCAAGCCAAAGGCAGAGGCTTAACCCACTGAGCCACCCACGTGCCCCAATAATTAGGATTTTTAACAATATGTAAACATGGTCAAGCCTAAGCAAATTAACAGTTATGAAATATTTTTAAAAATTTCTTATATATTAATATTTAATCAATGGTATATTTTTCCTTCCCAGTGTAATTTTATAACTTCCTTAATTGTTTTCTTCATTGTTCTCCAAAATATTAAGTTTTATGAGACTTTACTCATCCTTTATTCATGTCTTAGAAAATCTCAGCCATTATTTCTTCTTCTTTAGTCTCTTTTCTCAACATGGGTCACCTCTCAGACATATATTAGAACTTACCTAGCTTCTGTAATGGAGTTTGATTTCACTTCTGTCTATTCTACTGCTAGACCATCTCTTGTTTTTCCCATTTCTTAGACTCTCATCTGTTCTTGCTTAATAACGTGTTTCTGATTAATGCCATAGTCTTCTGTTAGATCTCAGAGCATATCTTTAAAAAATCTCTTAAAACTATTATCTAATCTAGTAACTGATTCACTGTATTTTGTTTGTTCCTGATTTGATCATGTTGGTTATCCTCATAATTTAAATTATCGGTACTTTTTTTTCTCAGTAGGATAAAATCTAACTTTTGCTTACTCTGTTCTCATGAAACTGTTAAGACTCAGGACCCTTCCCCCCATTTAATTTTTTTCTTAGAGCTATTCATAGCCATTCAGATAGGAAAGTCAGGTATTACATATTTCATTATTTTATTATGCAGTGTGTACTCCCTGTGGGAGTACTCTGGCCTTTCCTTAGATTGCCTTTCATAGATTTTGCCACTTTTAAAAAAAGTACCTAAATTAAAAGTACATACATAGTAAGATTTCAAGACTAGAAACTAACTAATATTAGTCAAATATACAGATAACTTAAGTATCTTCTGCATACCAAGCATTATAACGAAAGGATAAAGCCTGAAAAACTGAAGGCCATTCTCAGAAGTTTAGAGAAATTAAGAAGGATTAAAGGATGTTTGTTGAGTTTTATGGATCTGCACTTCTAACTATAAGGACTTGGTGAAAAAGTAATACAAGTAGTTTATAACCTACATAAAACAAGTATAAATACATTGGCTTTGGTAGTTTGTTTGCCTTTCTCAAAGGGCCCAATGAGAGCAAAGTTTATTTATATTTCGCAGTTAAGAAAAGAGCCAAATGTATTTTCATCTTTTCTTGCCTGTGCCTCAAGGAAATAAAAATACTGGAAGTTCCTGATGTAAGTAATGTTTTTAAATGTTCTCTGTTAATTTTAAAATACACTGGGGTTCCTTGTATCGTCAGTGTATACACCTCTGCGCATTTAATGATAGTTTTTACTGTTCCATATAATTATTTAATTATCCTACCTTTGCTTTTAAAACGTTTTAAAAATCATAAACAAGAATGAAATTTAGGGCACCTGGGTGGCTCAGTGGGTTAAGCCTCTGCCTTTTTCTCAGGTCATGATCTCAGGGTCTTGGGATCGAGCCCCACGTCAGGCTCTCTGCTCAGTGGGGAGCGTGCTTCCCCCTCCCCCTCTGCCTGCCTCTCTGCCTGCTTGTCATCTCTCTCTGTCAAATAAATAAAATCTTAAAAAAAAAAAAAGAACGACATTTAGAGTTACAACCCTTTTACTAGGAGAAAGTGAAGCTTCCCTTAGAAATCATTATGGCAGGAAGGAACACAGAATTAAAGCCGGAGTAGCCATCAGTCTGGGGGGAATAAAGGCAACACAAAAGCCCTCCACAGGACTTTAAGAAATTAAAACCTTGGATGTGAATGAGAAAATAAAGTAGGAAAAAAAGGTAGTCTGAAGCAATGAGGTGAGTGCAGGAGTACTTCCTGTGACAACCAGTGGGAGGCAGTGTGAAGCAGAATTCAATGACAGCTCTGGACCGGACTGCACCCAGGGCCATATTCCTGGCTTCAGTCTGTGTGCTTGTGGAGAGTTCTGCACTTGGATGCATTTCCTCAGAAGAGTCCTGCTCTTAGTTTAATGCTGTGCTGTTGCCATCTGTAAGTTATTTTTTTACTGAGGTATAGCTGACAAACAATTTATTAGTTTCACATGGATAACCTAGTGATTTGACAAGCATACATATTTTGAAATATTCACCAAGATAAGCGTAGTGACCAAAGTTATTACAGTATTAACTATTTTCCCTATGCTGTACTTTTCATCCCTATGATTTACGTACAACTGGAAGTTCGTACCTACTAATTCCTTTCACCAGTTTTGCCCATCTCCTACTGCCCTCTGACAAACACAAGTTTGCTCTGTATTTGAGTCTGTTTCTGTTTTTTAGATTCCATACAGATGTGAAATTATGTGGTATTTGTCTTCTAGGACTGATTTCACTTAGCCTAATACCCTCTAATTCCACCCATGTTGTTGTAAATGGTGAGTTCCTCCTTTTTTGTGGCTAAGTAATATTCCACTGTATGTACACACCACATCTTTATCCACTCATCTGTTTATGGAAACTTAAGGTTTCTTCCATATTGTGGCTATTGTAAATAATGCTGCAATGAACCTAGGGATGCGTGCATCTTTTTCAGTCTGTACTTTTGTGCTCTTTTGGTAAATGCCCAGAAGTGGAATTACTAGATCACATGGTATTTCTATTTTTACTTTTCTGAGGAACTGCTCTACACTTTGATACAGTAGCTTCACCGATTTATATTCCCACACACAGTGCACAAGGGTTCCCTTTTCTTTACATCCTCACCAATGCTAGTTACTTCCCCTTTTTATAGTAGCCATTCCGACTGGTGCAGGGTGACATATCACTATGGTTTTGACTTGCTTCTCCCTGATGATTAGTGGTATTGAGCACCTTTTCATGTGTCTGTTGGTCATCTTTGGATATTTTCTTTGGACAAAGGTTGATTCAGGTCTTCTGCCCATTTTTAATCAGGTTATTACCAGTTTTTAAGTTTTATGAGTTCTTCATATATTTTGGGTATTAGCTTCATATCAGATATATTATTTGCCAATGTCTTCTCCCGTTCGGGAAGCTGTCCTGTGTTCTGTTGGCTTCTTTCACTATGCAAAAGGTCTTTCGTTTAATAAAGTCTCAACTGTTTATTTGTGCTTTTGTTTCCTTTACTGAGGACACAGATCCAGAAAAATAACGCTAAGGGCTGATGTGCAAGAGATCACTGCCAGCGTTTTCTTTTAGGGCTTTTATGGTTTCACGTCTCACATTGAGGTCTTTAATCCATTTGAGTTTATTTTTGTGTATGGTGTAAGAAAGTCGTACAGTTTTTTTTTTGTTTTTTTTTTTTTGCATGTAACTATCTAGTTTTCTCAGCACCACTTATTGAAAAGATGGTCTTTTCTCTTTTGTATATTATTGTCTTCTTTGTTGTAGATACTTGATCATATAAATGTGGGTTTATTTCTGGGCTTTTTATTCTGCTCCACTGATCCAGATGTCTGTCTCAGTATCAGTACCATAGTGGTTTGATTACCTCAGCTTTGTAGTATAGTTTGAAATTAAGGACTGTGATACCTCCAGCTTTGTTCTTTTTCAAAATTGCTTTGGCTGTTAGCGGTTTTTGTAGTTCCATGCAAATTTTAGGATTATTTTTTCTAGTTTTGGGGCAAGAATTGCATTGAATCTATAGGTTATTTTGGATAGTATGGACATTTTAATAACTGTTAAAATAAGAATGGTATGTCTTTCCACTTGTATTATTTTCAGTCTTTTTCATCAGCATCCTAAAGTTTTCAGAGTATAGCTCTTTCTTCTTCTTGGGTAGGTTTATATCTAGTTACTCTGTTCTTTTTGATGTGATTATAAATGGATTGTGTTGTTTTCTGCCACTTCCTTATTATTGTATAGAAACACAACAGATTTCTGTATATTGATTTTGTATCCAGCAACTTTACTAAATTCATTTATTCTATAGTACCATTTGCAAATAGTGAGTTTTACCTCTTCCTTACCAATTTTTTTAAAAGATTTTATTTATTTATTTGACAAAGACAGAGATCACAAGTAGGCAGAGAGGCAGGCACAGAAAGAGGGGGAAGCAGGCTCCCTGCCGAGCAGAGATCCTAATGTGGGGCTTGATCCAAGGACCCCAAGATCATGACCTGAGCCAAAGGCAGAGGCTTAACCCACTGAGCCATCCAGGCGCCCTCCTTACCAATTTTTATGCCTTTTTTTTGCATTTTCTTGTCTGATTATTGTGGTTAAGACTTCTAGTACTTTGTTGAATAAAAATGGGGACAGTGGACATCCTTTTCTTATTCCCGATCTTATTACCTATGTTGAGAATATTAGCTGTATTTGTCATATATAGCCTTTGTTATGTTTAGATATGTTCCCTGTAAACCCCCTCTGTTGAGAGATTTTATCAAGAGCAGACTTTGAATTTTGTCAAATGCTTTTTCTGAATCTATTGACATAATCATAATTTTTATCATTCATTTGGTTAAGATAGTATATCATGTGATTAGTTTGTAGATATCAAACCATCCTTGCCATCCTCAAATAAATCCCATCTGATCTTGGAAATCAGAACTGAATTTAGTTTGCTAATATTCTGTAAAAGATTTTTCCATCCATGTTTGCCAGAGATATTGCCTGTAATTTTCTCTTTTTTGGTAGTATCTTTGGTTTTGGTAGCAGGGTAATGGTGGCTTCTTAGAATAAATTCCTTCCTCTTCTGGCTTTTTTTTTTTTTTTAAATAGTTTTGAGAAGGATATGTATTAACTCTATTTTAAATGTTTGGTAGAGGGATACCTAGGTGGCTCAGTCAGTTAAGCATCCAACTCTTGATTTTGGATCAGGTCATGATTTCAGGGTCGTGGGATCAAGTCCATTGTTGGGCTTCATGCTCAGTGTGGAATCTGCTTGTCTCTCTCCCTCTGTTCCTCCCCCAACTCGCTCTTTCTCTCTCTCAAAGAAGTAAATAAAATCTTAAAAAATATCTTTGGTAGAGTTCCTCTGTGCAGCCATCTGGTCCTGGACTTTTGTTTGTTAGGAAGTTTACATTACAGATTCAATTTTGTCACTAGTAATTGGTTTGCTCAGATTCTCTACATCTAATTCAGCCTTGGAAGTTTTTTCTAAGAATTTTTCTATGTCTTCTAGGTTTGTCTCATTTGCTAGCTTCTAATTTTTAGTAGTAGTCTACTATAATCTTTTCTATTTCTTTGGTGTTGGTTGTTACTTCTTTCATTTCTAATGTTATTAGAGTCTGCTTCCTTTCTTGAAGAGTCTGGTTAAAAATTTCTGTCTTGCTTATCTTTTCAAAGAACCAGGTCTTTGTTTCACTGATCTTTTCTATAGTTTCTTAAGTTTCCATTTATTTCTACTCTCATCTTTATTTCCTTCCTTCTAATAATTTTTGGCTTTGTTCTTTTTCTAGTTCCTTCAGGTTACTAAGGTTAGATTGTTTATTTTTTGTGTTTCTTGAGGTAGGCCTGTATTGCTATAAATTTTCTTCTTAAAACTGCTTTTGCTGCATCTCAAAATATTTTGAACCTGAAAGATTTTGTGCTCCCATTTTAATTTTTCTACAGGTATTTTTTGACTTCCTTTTTGATTTCTTAACTCATCCTCCATATGTTTGTTTTTATTTCCAGTTTTTTTCTTATAATTTAGTTTCATACTGCTGTGGTCAGAAAAAATGTTTGATGTGATTTCATTCTTTTTAGATTTTTGGAGACTTGTTTTATGCCTAGTATGTGATCTATCCTGGAGAAATATGTATTCTGCTGTTCCAGATGGAATGTTCCGTATGTATCTGTTAAATCCACCTGGTCTAATGTATTGTTCAAAGCCAATGTTTCTTTACTAATTTTCTGTCTGGATGACCTATTTTATTACTGTCAGTTTCCCCCTTTATGTCTGTTAATATTGTTATATATTTAGGTGCTCCTACATTGGGTGCATAGATACTTAAAAGTGTATATCCTCTTATTGGATTGATCCTTTTTTTTAAAAAATTTTATTTGAGAGAGAGAGAGAGAGAGAATACAAGCAGAGGGAACAGCAGGCAGAGGGAGAAGGAGACTCCTCGCTGAGCAGGGAGCCCAACACAGGGCTCCATCTAGGGCTTCATCCTCTGTTGATGCTTTTAAGATTTTTTATATTTGTAACTATTATGTGTCTTGCTGTGGACCGCCCTTGGCTCATCTTGTCTTGTTTGGGATGTTTGTTTCCTTCCTCAGGTTAGGGAAGTTTTCTGTCCCTTCCTCTCTCTCTTCTCCATCTGGGACCCCTGAAATGGAATGTTAGTATACATTCCCTTTAGTGTATTTTTCATTTTCAGTTATTGGTTCTTTTTTGTATTTTCTATTTCTTTGTTGAGGTTCTGAGTTCATCCATTCTTCTCTCCAGTCTGGTGAGTATCTTTATGACTATTACTTTGAACTCTTCATCTGGAAAATCTTAATTTTTGAACAAGAGTTCCTGCATTTCCATTTTACACGGGACTCCAGAAATGATATTAGCTGGTCCTTGCTGACACTTACTATTTGTGTACAGAGGCCCTATTAGCTTCACACTGGCTTATTGTCTCCTGTGAGAAGAGGGGATCTAAATAGAAAAGGAAAACAGTTATTATTTGTGGGTATCTTTGCAGCAGTTGACAGAGAAAGCAGTCCAGGTAGTTCTACATCTCATACTGCTTCTCTCAGGATCAAATGAAAATAAAAGGTTATTGGTGATCCTCAAAGAGCTTTTGTTTATTTGGGCTTTATCTACCAATATTTACTCTATCAAAAATTGGAACTGAGAAATGTTAGACACAAAACCACGCAAGCACACATTATGGTAGCCATCAGAGTAAGAATGAACAAGGCAAATGGTATCTTTGCATTATTATGAAAATAGTTTTGAACTTTTGAATCTCCTGGAATGGCCTCCTTCCCAACCTGTAGTCCTCAGGACATACTTTGAGAATTGTTAATGGAATTAGTCTTCTAGGAGCTCTAACAGGGTGATAGATATAACATTAAATATTTGCAGAAGAAACTGATCTGTGAGTCAATGTCTAATCTGTAGTCTCATGAGACTATAAAAACTGTGCTCATGTTCCAAACTTCTTCTGTAGGAATGTAGGCTCTACTTAAAAAAATCTGACAGTAATGCTGATAGAGGAGTCTCTGAACAGAACAGTCTTGACTACAGGATGCTGTGAATAAAGCAGTTTGCCTTTAAGCTGTGCTTGTCTTCAAATAGAATCAGTTTACTTTGGGGTGTGGAATTTTATCCTTAGATCATTTATCTAGAAGTTTCATCCATCTGGCACACAGCTGAGAACCCTGAGAGTTGGTATTAAGAGATGTCTGTGAAGACCTAATAAATATCAAGTCTGTCCGCTCAGAAGTTCAACTCTTTGACTTAAGTGCAAGTGGCCAGGCCTTCTCACCTCTCCTTTTGATAGAGTTCAAACATTTGTAAGGAGGGAAAATAATGATAAACAAAACGCAAGGCACAAGGCTCTCTGGGGAAAGTTCCTATTAAGGATATGGTCCATATCCTTATTTGGAAGGTCAGTTTGAAGCCCAGTACCCACTATGTGCTAGGCATTGGGCTTCACGCAGTGGAGACTGGGACAAATGAGTTACCTCTGCTGGTCTCCGTGGGGTGGGGGTGACAGTCCTGTGAACAAGTAGTTGCAGTAGGAAGCGGTACCCAAGAACAGAACTGGCAAGAACGGGGTGTTGTGAGTGCTGTTAAATGATTACCTCTTCAAAGAGAGTGACTTTGACATCCTCCATCCGCTGACTGAAAGGGCCCTCAAAGGAAATAGTATTTGCAGGGGCAAGGGGGCCTGTGGGAATTCAGTGGAGGACTGTTTCACCCAGACCGTAAAGGAATGTGGCAAGTGTACTGCAAGAATGGGGGACATCAAGAAGACTCGTGGCCAGAAAGATATGGGGGGCGGGGGGCACACCAGAAGGACTCTGGTAGGTTTCTGGTTTGCCCAACTCCATGGCTGGGGAAGCGGAGTTTGGTTTTAGATAGGCGACATTTGAGAGGGTTGGAGGCCACCAGGAAAAGGGGTATTTAGAGGCAGAAAAAGTAGATAGGATGGAAACGGAAAGCTAACTGGTGTTCAGAACAGTGCACTATCAGTAGCAGCTGTTTAAAAATTTCAAATTTGCTTGGGTAACGTGGAAAAGTCACTTCTGTGGAATTGTTTATCTCCCAAAGAGTGGATATAATAGAAAGAACATGTTTCTTCAGGTGGCTTTTAATGCAGCTCACTTACATGCTTTGTGCTGATCTAGTTCAGAACTCATTTGCTCTTTTCTTATGTAGGCCTAAGAACAAGCTACATTTGATTAATTTCAGGGGTGACATTTTTAGCACGTGGCATACAATAAAAATCACTGAGTAAGACAATATACCCCCCAAATTGAATATAGACAAATAAATTAAATAGCTTTTTAAATTGTTTAACCAATTGCTAGTTTTTTCCTTCCCTCATCCCTTACTGTGAAATAGAAGTTTAGCTGCTTTACTGAATTGAGCACAAAATAACAGCAAAATCAGTCACAGAATTGGGCAGCAGCATTAGAATTCAGTCTGAATGGGAAGAAGTTGGCAAAACCCAGAGGTATTTGAAAAGCTAATACAAATTAGTGGGGAAAAAAAGCTACAGAAGCAGGCCTAATTTTACATACCCCAATTTTCATAGACCAGTAACAGCTGCCCAGTTATTTTGATGCTGGCTTCACTATTTTTTTTTTTTTTAAAGATTTTATTTATTTATTTGACAGAGATCACAAGCAGGCAGAGAGGCAGGCAGAGAGAGAGTGAAGGAAGCAGGCTTCTGGCTGAGCAGAGTCCGATGCGGGGCTCGATCCCAGCACCCTGGGATCATGACCTGAGCCGAAGGCAGAGGCTTTAGCTCACTGAGCCACCCAGGCGCCCCTGGCTTCACTATTTAAACACTGCTGGCTGTTGTCATGTTTGTAGGCATCTCAGTATATTTAAAGCTAGACTACATTTCCCTCTTTCCCCTACCCCCCTCATCTTAATCTAATTAACAGTCAGGCCAACATTTTGAAATAGTCATTATTTCCTTTAAAAAAAAAAAAAAAGACCTTAAAAGTCTTTGGAAGCAGCCAATACTATGGCCATCTTCAAATACAAGGGAACCATGATTTGAGGTACAGGTGTTAACCTACGCTGAAAGTCTGTTCACTTCATGTTACAACATTTGTTTAGAAAAAAATGAAAACTTTAGTCTTACTTTCAAATTGAAAGGTTAGCAGAGTAGCTGCTAATTTAATGGATACACTGAGAATTTGCTGAGAATTTCCAAAGGAGCTACCTTGGAAGTAAAACAGAAATGAGGATATAGGGGCGAACAGAAATAAGGATATAGGGGCGCCGGGCTAGCTCAATTGGTTGAGTGGCCGACTCTTGGTTTTGGCTGAGATCATGGTCTCATGATCTCAGAATCGAGCCCTACTTGGACTCCATGTTCAGCAGGAGTCTGCTTCTCTCCCTCTGCTCTGCCCTGCTCATCCTCCCCTAAAATAAATCATTTTTTTTTTCTTTTCAAGAAACGAGGATCTATAATTGGTGCCATATTAGCAAAAATGTTGTGAGCTTCTAAATAATCTGGGATGACACAACTGATGTACAGGTCCGTCCCAGCCACGAAATTTGACTCCAAATATTCACATATCACAAGTTTCATCTATGATCCTTTCTCTCTGAATAAAGAGGAAAATGTTGGAGTTTGGATACCACATGGGTGCCTAGAAGCTCTGACACCAGGAGCAAATTATTTGTTCTCTTTGAGAGTCATATTCTTGAAAATTCAAAACACATTGTAAGCTCTAAACTTACGATTTTTTTAAAAAGATTCTGTTTATTTATTTGATAGATCACAAGTAGGCAGAGAGGCAAGCAGAGAGAGAGAGGGGGAAACAGGCTTCCCACTGAGCAGAGATCCTGATGGGGGGCTTGATCCCAGGACCCTGAGATCACGACCTGAGCTGAAGGCAGAGGCTTAACCCACTGAGCCACCCAGGCGCCCCTAAATTTATGATTAATAGTAACATTCTCACTCCTAATCAACTAAATCGTATTTAAAAAGCTTTCTTCTCTAATAAGTGCTGAAATTCACTGTAAGGGTATAAAAATAAACGTAACTAATTAAGTTATTAAATAACTATTTACATTATCTATTTAATTAGGTGTTTGAAACATAAAACCTCAGAAAGCTTGCAAGTCTATTTTTATAGGCTGGTATAGTGCTTTGACCTTCTAGAACATACAGACCAGGAATATCTGAAGCCTGGGAAGGGCCTGACACCTTAAAATGCAAACAGATCTACAACAGGCACCTGCACACACTGGTAACACAGAAAGAAGGGTCAGGATCTTCCCTTTCCACTCCTAAAGCAAGTCAACAAGAAAAAATGTTTGAATTTTGAAGTTAAGAAATAGATACATACTCATCATGAACAATGGTAGGGCCATCCCTTGTTAAGGCCTCTTCCTTGATGACATTGATAAGTTCGAAAGTACTGCTGATGGGGGCATCTGGGTTAGGCCATTTGGGACACTGGAAGTGCCGAACCTCTAGGACGTAGTCATCCTGTAACCAATACAACAAGTCATAGCCCATCCTTTATTTCCTGACACCTGTTAACGTGCGGACTAGAACTTGTTCCTGAGAAAGTACGTATTAGAGATAACTGACGAGTGCCAAATAGTAGGGAGGTCTGACTGCCTGCCCTTAAAAAAGGACCAGGTCATGATAGCAGAATCTTATTTTTGTTGAGAGGATAATAAAATTTTAAGTGACCATAAATTATAAGAGATTTTACATAACCTATTTATCTATACATTTATAGGAAGAAAAGACATCATCATTTAAGTTATTAATATCAGAGAGCGCCTGTCTTTTCCACCCCATAATAAGTTATTACATATCAAAATGTCATTTACTACTTAAAAAAAAAAGTCTTACTATTATCACTTGTAACACATTGCAAGGTTTACATTTCTGGTGGCAAAGAGAATGTTGAGCTCTAGTATACTGTTTTCATAATTAGGTCAACAGACCTATTTGTATGCATGCTCAATCAGAGGAACAGTTACATTTCATCTACCCAGCTGCAAAAAGCAAATATTTGAAGGAAGGAAAAAAGTGAAGTGTACATATTTAAAATTAAGTCATACTCAAATGCCTGGGCCTGTCTCGAGGGTGGCAAGTGACTTTATTACTACTTAGAAAGATGATGCTGGGCCCAGATATGACTGTTACTGAGAAATGGGGGTTTAATTTACCTGTGTAGCTTCAAGGATAAAGTCATGGATGATAATTTGTTCTTCATTAGAGAGGCACAGTCTGTCTTTGCTGATAAGGGTGACGGTAAAGGCCTCACAGTTCATGGATTCTTCTCGACTTGGCCAGTATACAAATTCATCTTCTGCCTATGAACCCCCCCCAAAGAAAAAATTCCTCTGCAGTGCTGTCAAACATTTGTTTTTTAATTATTCTTGCAAATTGATACATAATGTTTGCCATCTCCCGTACCTCCCGAGTCACTATTTAATCATGCCCGCTTCACCAAGTCCAGTGGTGATTGTAAAATATCCTCAGTAATAACCATTTCCTAGCAGTTCCCACCGAGGTCACTGTAACAACCAAAAATGCTCCCTGTAGAGGTGATATATTAAAATTAATTGACCTAGATCCTGTTTTTATTATTTTTTTCCACTATGATACATTATAGAACTAACTCACCTGGAGTTAGTATATTATTTCACAGTTGCTTAAGTAACTAAGACATCCTAGTTTTTACTTCCTATGGATTATGAAAACAGTTCTACAGGTGATGAGCGTTTTGCCCAGGAATTTCATCAATATTATATTAGTTAATTTTTGCAACATATTAGAGAAGTAAAGGATTTTTATTATCTGTCTTTACAGAGGAGGACATCAAGACTCAGGGAAGCCCATACGTTGTCTGAAATCACACTACTGCTACATGGTAAGCAACAGAACCTGTCTGCGGAGAGGTTATGCATCAATAAGCTTATGTTGGCATGGAGTACAAAGTGCTCTTTCAGAGACAAGTTAATCTATCCATGTTAGGCTTCAACTGGAGATTAACATAGAAAAAGTCTTTCAGCCTTGAATCAGGCAAGCTTTAAATGTTCATCTATTTTAGGATTAAAAAGAAATATTCAGGCGTGGTATTTGAATTCCATCCCTGAAAACTGTGGAGGCCTAAGAAAAAGTTACGGGGTGCACAGGTTGGAGATTTTGTGAGAAATACAGTGATAAGGATAAGACCCCTGCCTCCCACTGCCATGTCTCTTTCTCTCACCAGTTCAAATGGCAAACTCTACTTTGCCTGGCATATCTGTATTTCGATGGGCATTTTCCTGAAAATGCTTAGATACTACTAGTAAAGTCAGAAATAATTCTGAATAATGTTCAAAACAAAGAAGGTTTTGTTTAATCTTACACTGTTGCATCAGAAATGAGCCAACAGTCCAATAAGACTTATCACCCTTTCAAGTTTCAATATAGCTTATTGCCAAGTACATTTTTATTTTTAAAGCTCAGCATAAGGGGAAACAGATTAGCAATTGGGTTTAGTCTATACAAAAGAAGTCTGTAACTGTCAGGGGGTTTAATACATTTTGTCCAAGGAAATGGAAGTAAGACCCTTTTAACAGATATTAAAGATGTAAGGTAATAATGGACAGAGCCTATACATTTAATCGATATGCACAGACTAAGCACAGAATTTAGGATTGGATGTGATCCTGAATAAATTAATCTGGGCCTTAATTTCCATATCTGAAAAGTGGGAATAACAACATTATGTACCTCCAAGAAGTTAACACGGATCATAAATTATCAAACTGGCCTAGTGACTGCCAAAGGGATTTTATTAATGGTAGAAGAAAGGCAAAAAACAAAAATAAAAACAAACCCCCCAAACCCTTCTGAATACACACAGTGAACGAGGGAATAACTGATTATCTTCAAAGACTATGAAAAATACATGCTGCTTCTTAATTCAGCAGCAACTCCGGGCTCATGGTTATTTTGCTTACAAATATATTTGTAGATCAAAGATCCCTGTATTTTTAACAGTGCTTTCTGAGCTAGGAACTAGGGACTTCAGGTACTCACAGTATCATGGTCATGTCAAGTTATAGCAGTGATAAATAATGAAGCCAACAAAGAGAATCTACATATTTAGGAAAAATATGCACTAATAAATCTGACTTTCATCCCCGGAGCTGAGAATGCAGACATGCAGGATTCTAGCCAGGTCTCCCTCAGCCTGAGACACTGCGATGACCTGTTCTGGGGCAGGTCAAGGTCCTCACTGTCTGCAGAGCAGGTGGGGACTCAGGTGGTCAAGCCTCCCCACAACAAATGAGCCTGTGTGATCGATGCTTTTGGTGACCGTCCTCTGGTAAGTGACAATAACAAAATACTGACTCATCCAACAAATGAACGTTTTAACAACCCTAAGTGCCTCCAATTTCCACATGCCAAACAGAATAGACCCCTATTGCCAGCTAATTTGAAAATTTACACTCCAGTTTTTAGCTTAAGATTCTCAATTTTGCTGCCATTCTATCATACAGAAGCAGTCTTGGTATTCTGAAGCTGGAGCAAAATGCGACAAAGTGAAGAAGTTCCTACTGCCTGGGCACACAGTCAAATGCATGTCAGCAAGACTAGGGGTTCAATCACAGGCTGTTCTTTCTTGATTAAAAAATTCACTAATCTGATCCTCATGGAAGCAGCTCCTCATTGTTTTTTGTTTTTGTTTTTGTTTTGTGGGCTTACATGTCCTCATAATAACTTCTGAACACCCAACTAATTCTGAGAGTTAAGCTCATCTTGATAAATTTTGTTTGCCCTTCTTTTATATAATCCCGAAGCACAGCCGAGAAGGACTCAAGGGAGGAGAGAAAGGGGCTATTGCTCAGTCAAGGTCTTAAAAGCACCTTTAAATTGGAACAAAATAGCCTTTGTGTATCTCCTTCCCTGTAATGCATCTGCTCTGCCTGTTGAATGGGGGGAGAAATGATGATAATTAATACTACTGATAGAAGTTTACTGGGGGAGGGCTGGGAAACCTTCCTCTAATGCGGGGTGGGGGTGGGACGAACAGAGCAAAAGGATTAAAAGACAGGTGACTCAGGTTCAGATCCTTCCTCCAGACATTTGTGTATATGCCCTTAGGCAAGTTACTTCCCTCCATTCTCTAAGCTGTTAAATGAAATAATAGTACCTATGTCCTAAAGAGGTAGAGGATTGAGATTCAGCAAGCTAATACATGTAAACACAGTCACACACTCAAATGTTAGCTGTTATTTTGTTTTTCACAAGTGACATACAGCAACTGAGAAGTCAGGTTAAGGTCGTATGTTAAATGAGGTTACTCAAAGGCCCTTTTCCAAAACCTTCTACTGCCCTGCCAAGTACAGCATGAGAGAATCAAGTTATGGAGTGCATAGGGACAGTAACTGTGACAATACAAAAGGAATCTGATCAGACTTAAAGACGAGAGAAGTCTAGATGCCCTCCCTAGTACACGCGCACAGTGAGCCCTGTGGTAAGGTATCAAAATGATTTATGCTTATGGCCTCACAGGCTCATTAATATATAGCAGATGTGCTTTGCTTACCAAGCTCTGGTTGTCTGGCAGCATGACAATGATCTGTGCATTATGATCCCAAATCATTCGCCAGAAATCTTTCGTAGTATGTGGCAGAGGATGCTGGGTTATAATAAATTCATTGCTCCTATAATAGCCCTTCAGTTAGGGAGACGGAAAATCAGCAGTTACAAACATTTTATTCTGATGTTGTGCTAGTAAAATACGTTAATGAAATAAGACAGCATTGTTCTGACCTCACTTGAACAATTGAAAAAGGCAGTCCATAGATGTGACTAATTTTTAGATGTATATGCTAACACATGTAGATCATTTTCTCTCCACGTACAATTCCCTTCTAGTACCCCTGCTGTTTTTACTTAACAGCAATTTCAGCATTTATCCAAACACTAGATGGGTGAAATTAACAAGAAAATTAATTCCTTAACAAACACTTTTCTTAAAGTATTTCTGTATCCCCGCTGATTAGCAGTCTTTTGTTAGAGGTCGCAAGATACAGAAATCTCTCTAGTTTTTATTACACATCGAGAAATTATTTGAAAAATGAAATCAGCCACATAGGTGGTATCTGCTCTTTCCCACCTTTTAGTTTAATTGAATTTATTTATAATTAACTGTTGACTCTCACCATGATATAAGAAGCATTAATGTAATCTGTTCCTTTCATTCCAGGCAACGGTGCAAGACCCACTCGGGCACGCTCAGCTATTGTATGGAAAACAAAACAAAACAAAACACCACATTTGCCTTGTTACACACACAGAACCAATAATGCTTTCTGAGATTCACTTGGTGAGTAATCTATTTCCCTGGCTCTCCTTTCATTTTAAAACTCACCTATATTTTTAACTAAGCGAAAGTGTCAGCTAAGGCAGAATGGAAATGGAATTCTGCAGTACATTCCCAGAAGGGAAGAGGCATTAGAGGAATAGAATCTTCCTGTGAGAGAGGTTTTCACAGCACATCATGAAGAGAACACTCTGTGCAGACATGACAGAGGATGTCAGATAATTTTTTGGCCCTGGTTTGATATTCCTACAGTTACACCAACACATTGTACTTTTTGCTCTTTTGCCATTCCCTTACCCATATTTTTCTCCCCAAAATGCACTGAGAAAACCAGGGCCTTTGTCGGAAGAGAGAATCTGCCTAGTGATCACCCATGCTTGTGTCTACAGCACACAGTATCCTCTGCTGGGTCCTGAGTTATTCATACAAAGGTCCGCATCTACCCACCGTGCCTCGATCTCAGTAGCCAGAATCACGTATTGATGCATCCCAATTGTACAGATTAATCAGAGGTTCTTAAGATTTCTAGGAGCATCAATGCTACCGTGATCATGGCTTTGCCTATTTTTTTTTTTAAGTTAAATTGGAGAAGTACCGTAATTCTTGAGTTGTGAGGTCAACAGAAGCTAGACATCATGTCACACTGAAGGAGCAGTTTGCTGGCCCGAACAGCCACCCCTCCCAGTTTGATCACACTGCCTCAATTTTCCTGGCATAACAATTCCCCTCGGTAGTCACGGCCTCTTTACATAATACATAAAATTCAAAGAAAAAATACTAACACACTCAACCAAGTCAAGCTGATTTTAAGATCTTACATGGCACGACTGAAGAGTTTCGGTTCTTTTCTTTGTTACACTCTTTCTGAGCACTAAAGCATTCCACATACTTGGCATTACATTGTGTAACCAGCTGAAAGAAAGGCAACATTTTAGTTTTCATTCATTAACCAACCTTATTGTGATAATCATTTTATAATACACACAAGCCTCAGGTCATTACTTTCTACACCTTGTACAATGCCATGTATCAGTCACATCTCAGTAAAGCTGGGAAACAACAAAACACAGTTACAGTTGATAGCATTTGCTCGATGATCTGGCGGACAAAGGCCAGTCAGCAATTAGATTACTGAGGAGCCAAAACATTTTTCTATCCCAAAGACCATTTTTCTATCACTAGTGGTTACTTCTGTCCCATTACCGTGGCTATGTTTGTCTTTTTCTACTGTCAGGCCACAGGCTTCTAATAACAGGTTCAAGATGGGCAGTAGATATTATTGCATTGATCTGGACTTTTATGTTGAAAATGTCACGCTTTTTGGCATTTGTCTTCTGTCATTTCTCCTAGGCACATGAGATTCAGGTGGGTCTATGCTAGGAAAGACTGCTTTGTGGTCACAGGAGTGAATCATGTTTCTTGAATGTAACTAACTAGGTTCTCGGTACATTTCTGTCAAACTAAACTAACATTGTTCTAAGGCCACTATACATAGACCAGTAGTTTGGTTATTCTTCTTGTTCTTCTATAACTTGGTTGAACACTATGTCAGTCCTCTGTTTTGTTTTTTTTTAGCGGGGAGGGAGTCCATCGTAACATGAGGGAACAACCTCCTCCAAACATTTTTGTACTACTGTCCGGGGCCTGGGGGTAGTTTTCAAGTTTCTCACTCTTGTTTTTCCCCTTCTACTTAAGTTCTAAAGTGGTTAGTTCCTACCGAAGAACCAAGTACTTGGTCTTCAATGGAATGAAGAGATTTCTTTTAAAAAATTCATCAAAATATGTGGAAATAAATATTGCATAAATAGAACTTAAGAAATATTGGTCCTTAATTTTTTTTTAGGAATTAATTTTAAACATTTAAAATGGGATATAATGTCATTAATTACCTCAAATGGTTTTTCGAATAGTTAGGATGTTACAAAAGGAGAGCTAGAAATTTAAGATGCTATGGAATGAAAAATAGATTAAGTTCGCTCATTAATTTCCGTGGCAGTCTCACTGATTCAAATGATGGTTTCAGAATCTATGGAAAGTTTTACATGAAAAGTACAACTGCAGAGATTCACTCCATTTTTTCCACCTTGATACAGAATGAGAAATTACATCTGGAATAATGCCAAAAAATTTAAAAGACTATGAGAGACTAATAAAGTACTTAGTAATTTGAGGGACAGTGTTGGAAGGTTAGAATAAAGGACTGAGCTCCTAATTAATGTCCTTATAGTATTGTTTTTTTGTGTGTTTGTTTTAACTTTTCCCTCAGTTACTTCCATATAAACCTCAACTGCCTTTAAACTTCTCCATGCCCTTATCCAAGTGAAAGAGGAATCCTTTGGGGAAAGTTAACCTCTCTTGGGTATTCCTTGGTAACTTCTTTTCAGTTTCTAAACTATCTGATAGTCTTTCAAATAGATTATTTGTTGACATACTGTCCTAAAAATAAAACCTTCTTAAGGGTAAGATAAATTAGTTCAGAAAAAATACAGCGACTCGTTTTCGGACTAGAGTGACCGACTCCAACTATGAGGTCACTGTGGCAGGGGGCTGCTGCTGTTTACGTTCAGATGAAACGCCAAGTGGCTCAGAAGGGAATACCGCACTGCGTCATCTGCTTGGATCCCAACCGTTCACCCGCAGGTGGAAACATTATTCTCTTCCTGCTACATTTGAAGAATACCAACGGTAATGCCTTTCAGTCTACACATTCATGCCAAAAGCTATGACCCTCCCCAAACTCAAGCCATTTCTTTACTTCTTTCAGAACGCTACCTTGAATTGTTTCTCCAGCCGTGTCTTTCCTCCTACTCCCGGTATGAGGATGCTGTTAACATAGCTGTGCAGCTGATTCGAAGATACTTCGGTCTCCTTTCCTAGAATGGCTTCCAACAAGGCATCATGGATGAAAATGTACTGCTCCTAAAAGGGACAGAATGAGGAGAGCTGGTCAGGGGTGGCCACCTCTATCCAAGTCATGAAACTGACCTCACATCAACTCTGCTCCCAGGGACTGCCCCGTGAACTCCTTCAGGCATTTACAGCTAGGCGCCTTGCTCCAATACTCCCCCGGTTTATCCCTCATAACTTATTTTTGGGTCAAGACTCTGTTTTTCCATACCATGCCCAATGCAGCAGCAAGCCATGGAGAAATGAGTGTCATGAAGGCCTTTAGAACCGTTCTACTTTTCAGGCCGGACAACATGTTTAATTCCCCATCACATCGAACACAGCACTAGATACAGCTGTGTCTGCCTTTTTCTTTTTTTTAAGATTTTATTTATTGGCCAGAGAGAGATCACAAGCAGACAGAGAGGCAGGCAGAGAGAGAGGGGGAGGGAGAAGCAGGCTCCCTGTTGAGCAGAGAGCCCGATGTGGGGCCCGATCCCAGGACCCCAAGATCATGCTGAAGGCAGAGGCTTAACCCACTGAGCCACCCAGTGTTGGTGTAGTGACTGAGAAATCACACAGAAGATCCTCACAGAAAGGGATAAACAGGGAGTCAAAGAATAGTATCATGGTCTGCATAGCTCCCGCTACAAACCTGTGCATTCTTTCAGACCCTACCAGAATGAATCTTCTCCTCAGAACCATGCCACTTTGCTTTAAAGCACATGCTAGAATCTCTCGAGAGCCCCTGCAGCCACTCCTCACCTCAGTCTGGACGAGGTAGTTACGCTGTGTCCTGATATGCTTCAGGAATCCCAGGACGTTAACTGTGCTTTTGTCTTTGATCTGCTGCAGCATGCTGTCTATTACGATATAGGTGCCTGTCCTGCCCACACCAGCGCTGGAAGAAAGGAAGACACTCAGCGGCTACCTTTTGCTCTACCGTGTCATGCATTAACTGTAGACTGAAAAAATTACTGTCTAAGCATCAAATGAGCTTAGAAATAACCTTGTTTAGATAACCTAGTAGACAGTTGACAGATTATTCACAGTGCACAGCATCCAACAGCTTCATGAGGACATTTCCCACGAGTCTTGATGCGGGGCAGAGACAGTCTTTTATAAAGACTACAGAAGCGGCAGTGAAATGATGCACGTGTATTTGCTTTCTCAGCCTTGCTCGCTGCTCAAGCCAAGGATGTAAATCGGTGATGCAAGGGATGGAAAGCAGCCCTTCCTGGCAGAGCTATCCCCCCACCAGAACCCTGTCTGCTGAGGACCCAGGTAAGGAGTTTGTGTCCCTGACGCCCAAGCTTGTGCCTGGTTCTGGAGCACCCGTTATCCTCTCAATAAGTGCCCTTTCTGCACACCTTCCTAGTCTGTTCAGTACTAGAAAGTTCCCATCTAAAGGGTGCCGCCTTCCTTTAGTCAGCCCGGTATGGAATCAGAACGGCATGCCTGCAAACTCTGGCCTCTTTTATCCATAGTTCCTCATTGTTAAAGAAACACCACCACTCAGGAAGATGGGAGTTCCACCGTACTGATTAACGGGCTGCTTTTGTCAGAGACCCCAGCAGGCTCCCCGCCTCCCACGACCACCCCATTGATACCCCAGCTCTTCGACACTTCCATGTCTCTTTTAGCGACTCCTCAATGGGTCAGCAAAAAAAATGTACTTTTCATGAGGCTTTAAAGAGGAGATGGGTTCCAACATATGCCAAGGACTTGCTTTGTGATCGCATATTACGAACAGCAGCCCAGAAGAAATGCTCAGAAAACGCCATGCCCCTCTGCAACATAGCTCACAGAAGAGGCAGCATCTATTTGAATACCAAAGTTAAAAAAAAAAAAGAATTCCAAGAATGCAATCACAAATGAAAGATAATAAAAGTATTTTTAAACTACCTACTAAAGTTGTTTAAGGTAGTTAAGGGAAAAAAGGCCTTCTCGGTGCTTTCAAAAAGGTCTTTTTTAGAGCATGTATCAACTAAAAAATTAAAAATCTTTCCACTCCTACAATACCTTTTATTATTTAGAGGAAACCTACAGAGAAGCCGCTTACAAAATCTCAAACTCCCTAGTGTAGGAAGCCCTGAACTTGTGTTTAAGGTCAGATTTCTATGTAATAGGAGCAGCTTCAAGATTCCCTATAAACAATGGGGATTTTATTAATAATGGAGGTTATAAAAACTGGAAATGCATTCTCTAAGAGCAGATTTTGTTTTGGCCCCAGAAGTAGCAGGTGACTTCCGGATATTTTGAGAATACAGGGATTTTACAGACCCTAACAGGCTGTGCCGGTCCCAGTTGACAGAGGAAAACTCCCGTTTCTAAAAACACAGGGCCCCAGTGGTCCCCATCTTCCCACACTGCGCACTTCAGATGTTGAAACCCAGGCGCAAGAAGGAGAAAGGTGTTGGCCCCACCTGCAGTGCACCAACACAGGGCCCATTTCTGGTGTCCGGGCGGCCGAGGATCTCCTCACAAAGGTCAGGACCGGGAGTGCATACTCAGGAACTCCCATGTCAGGCCACTGAGTGTAGTGATACTGAATCACGACCCGTTCATTCTGACGACCCTTAGGATTTCCCTTCTGACCCTAGGAGAAAGGTGAAAAGAGAGGTCTGTAAGCAGACAGGTGGCATTCTGGATTAAAAAAATAATAATGATGAAAGGATGTAGGAAACAGGACATTGCATTTCATGTGCCCTAAGTACTGATCCTAGCTAGGTACTTTCCCCTCGGCAGCTGTCTCGGGCCAGGAACGGAGATGCTACCTAGCTGGGTGTGAAGTAGCACACGTCTCCTGGGAGAGAAAATGGGGGAAGACTACACCAGGAAGGAACACTGAATACCAGTTTTCTGGATGTGGAACCATCTGCAGCATCTGTAATTTGCTTACACAGCCTCCATGTTAACTTCCTGCCACGACTCCCGTCCTTTCTCTGCGGTCTGGCTTGGACCATCAGGGTTCTGAGTGCTGGCTGCTGCTGTATGTCCTCCGGAAAGTGATTCTCAGTCTCCAGCGTCAATAATAAATTTACCTTTCGCTTTCATAAATGAATTTTTCAGAGCCGTTTTCCTTTATGTGGCTGAACTTTTTACATTTTAACTACTTTGGATGAAAAATTTCCCCAAACAGGTAACTTGCTGCTGTAGGTTTTTCTTACAGCCAATAACTGTATAAATGCCTGAAAATTTCCAATTTTTTTTGAGGACTCAAGGTCATTAATCAGCCAGAGCATGTAAGGTCTTTGGCCCTGGGCTACAGAAGCCCGATGGCTTTGATTTCTGAAGTCTTGTTAACCCTCATTTTCCTATCTTTCTCTTTCTCCTTTTTCCTCTTGCACAAAACACCCAAGGTTCCTATTTGACTTCTGTCCTCTGACCTGAGTGGTTTTAAAATAAGGGGGCAATGTTTAAATACCTGAAGGGTTTCCATGAGTAATGGGCTTTGGAAATGTAAGCTGGTTATTGGTTGGTTAGTTGAAGCCAGCTAACAGCTCTATTAGAACACAGATAAATATAGTGCTACTTGACTTTTATATACTTCTGCCATTCTAGGAAAAAAAAAAAAAACTAAACATAGAAAAAAGGCTGTTAACCTTGGATCACAGATGGATTTTGGAGCCAATGAAATGATATATAAAAATTTGAATAAATGTGAATTCTTCTGGGGCAGGGGGCTGTAGTTTGAGCACATTCTCAAAGATGGCCAAGACTTAAAAAAAAAAAAAAAAAATCACACCCATTGCTACAAATACATGCCATTCCTAAGTCTTTCCACAGCAATTACTTTACATTTTCTTAATAAACATCCATCTAGAGTTCCTAGTAATGGGGTCATTGTCCATGAACCTTGATGGAACAGCAGATTTTGAACAAAAGAAATTGAGATAACTTGAAAGCAGCATTTTCCACACAGTGTGGAACTTGGATGTTAACAGTTATATTGGGAAGGGTTATGCTGAGTTGCCTTAGGAAATACTAGGCAAAAAAAAGTTAAAGAGGTTTCTTAACTAGTGCTCTGGCCACCTGTGTGCATTGTATGTATTTCTAAAGGGGAATGCATAGTATGTAGCATTCATTTTCCATATTTATTAAATAGCACCGTCTCCTTTTTGCAAACATCTTGCAGGGTAAGCATTCCTTGGAACACAGTTTGGGAAAATAATGCTTGAAAACTCTCAGAAGGTTGCTACTGAAAAGCTAAATCCACAAACAGATGCTGCTCTAGTTGCTGGTCACTGAGACCTAGAAGTTCATTTTTTTTTTTTTTAAATGAAGCTCTCAAGAGGAGATTAAAGAATTTAATCAGGCCAGTTAAATTCTATTATGTGCTCTGCCAGTATCTTTCACAGCATACATTGATGTCAATCAAAGGAGTTGTGAAAAAATGTTTTTTAAAAATACTTTTTTAAAGCCAAGTTGGTTCTGCGAATTGGCCTTGGTTGTACAGTAATTTTCATACAAGTTTCAAGAGCGATGCCCTGGCAGCCCACCCATATTCCTTCAATACCTTTTTCACTTTTGTATTTCTGACTGAAAAACGACGAACAGTGTAGCAGGCATGTACTTTTGTGCTCTTCAGTGTGACAATAATGTTTCCATACTCCTCACTATTCTCTGTTGGCCAATACTGATCACATTTTCGCTGCAAAAAGGAAAAAGTTGTCAGTTCCAACTGCAATTGATGCCCCATTTGTTCCGTTGGTAATGTGATCTCCAGTGTCTTGAAAACAGGTAATATCACCATGTAGTTGACCCAAAAAAGGAACATATGGGTCCAATGGCTTAGAGGTAGACATACCTCTGAAGAGTTTAACCTTGGGACAACTTTGGGTAAGATAATTTGTGAAATGGGTCTCATATATTCATGAACATCTTTTAACAGTCAGTGTACTTTAAAGAGGGCCTCAGAAAGAAACCTGTGCTTGGCCTATAAGAAATACAGCTGGTTATGTTAGGATGCTGGGCTGCCTTCCAAGTTGCAAAAGAGTCTTGTAACAGTGAAAATCTTCATTTTACCAACTGGGTTACCAAAGGTGAAATGGGGTCTCCACAGTCAAGGTGAAGAAGTAACAATCCTGAGTAACAGAATTTGAGGCTTAGCCTTTATTCCAGCCTAAATCAGCACCATGTAAACTCTTAATCTACTAACTCTAAAATATTAACTGTCTTATAAAAAGGTCTCTTAATGATGGTCAAGGTGTTTCAACAGGGTTTCCCCTCACGCTCCTCCAAACTCTCAGTAGTTCTCCCACTGTACTATGTTTCTTCCAACTTCCCTCCTCCCTCATTGTTCACAGCTCACCTCACGTACTAGCTCCTTTACGAAATCTCAGTTCTAGAGGATGTATCCATCTTCTATAGCATCCCCATTCTAACACTCTGTTCATCCCTCCTGCCATGTTTAGTACCCTCTTGTAAGCATTCAGCTCTTTCTCACCAGACCACAAGCAAGTTAGGGGCAAGAGAAGATGCTTTTCATCTCCTTAACTCTTTATACCTGGTCAAGTTCCTGCCCTACAGCAAGGGTTCCATAAGGAGGTTCTGAATGAAGGCACATGATTAAGACATTAAACCAAGAGGCTCTTACCCTTCCTTTTTCCACAAGGTTTGTAATCATGATAATGATTCCAGTGTTTTGTTCCCAAATCATCCTCCAGAAATCTTCAAATGTAGACTTTAAAGGTCCCTGGGTGGCGATATAGGCTTTCGCTTTGTTGTAACCCTTCAAAGATGACACAACACAAAGTAAGATGAAAGCAGTATCACAGACCAGTTAATAATTCAATGCCTTCCATATTGAATAGGCTGTGGTTTTAGGAAAAGCTCTGTGCAGTATTAAAACACATTCAACAGTCTCTGTGGCACTCTTCAATTATGAGAAACAGGTTTATAAAACATTTCTGACTTACATCGACATAGTTTGCATTAATGTAGTCGCTGTGCTTAGAGTCTTTTCCTGGTAAAGGTCTTAACTTCACCCTACTGTGATCATCTATAGAGGATAAAAAAAAAAAAAAAAAAGCAAAAACAACATGTGTAATTCACAAACTACCAGCATTCTAAAGCAGAAAACAAGGCAAATAGGCAATGTGGCGTCTCTTAGAGCACCCCAAGAAAACTTTTGGCAGAGAAATAGCTAAAAATTTAAAGATATAGCATTGAAACCCATCTTAAAAGCACAGGGCATTTCTCCATCATGTTCTGACCTGTGAGTACCCAAGAAATGCAAACCGGGGGCCGGGGGGGTGGTGTGCCTGGGTGGCTCAGTCGTTAATTGTCTGCCTTCTGCTCCGGTCATGATCCCAGAGTCCTGGGATCCAGCCTCACATCGGGCTCCCTGCTCGGCAGGAAGCCTGCTTCTCCCTCTCCCACTCCCCCTGCTCATGTTCCCTCTCTTGCTGTGTCTATCTCTATCAAATAAATAAGTAAAATCTTTAAAAAAAAAAAGAAAGAAAGAAAGGCAAACCAAAGTCCTTGTTAGTTCAGGTAAAATGACTTCAAGTTTCAACCCTCCAAAGTATCCTTGTCCTGGATTTTAGAACCAAGGCCTTTGATTACCCATGGCCATGTCCCTTTTCCTTTAACACGTATGTGCAAAAGTGATTGTGATATTAAGTCCAAAACAAAATCTATTTGTTGAGCATCTATTTTCAGGAGACTCATTTGCTAAAAATCTAGTTAGATTCCCTCCTACCCCAATAGAACCTAAGTAACTGAGGAAACCAGGGCTGTCCTGAGAGTAATCTCATTGCAGCAATCTGGTCAATGATCAGAATTTAAGATTCCCTTAACCTCAGCTTATGAACATAAAAGTGGGGAGTGGGATAAATGCCTCTTGTTGCCCAGTAAAGTGAGCTTGAATTTTTAGGAGAGCAAATAAAATAAGAAGTCAAGGCCATGATTTCATTTTCTCTAGCTAGGAACAGGATGGGCAAAAGTAAATTAACATTTCTGGTTATAATTATAAAAGTCCAGTTCAAGAAGAAGTCCAATAAGTGGTTTAGCCTAGACATTAATAACCTCAGACTATTTATCGGGCACTTTTTGAAAGCCCTCTTCATTCTTGTGACTGTGAATTGCATTTGTTTTTCTGACAAACGCTCAGACTACACTTGCCATGCAGAAGGGCTGCCTACCAGAAATAGACTCCAAATGACAATCTACCCCCCAAATTATCTGAATACAAACCACTGTGCCTTAGCTCAGTAGCATGATATTGCATATTATTTTTCAGACTGACAAATAAGAATACATATTCTTCAAGTTGCAAGATTCATATTTAATCTAAAAGAGAACAAGCTCTCTAAATAGGTCAATACAGGAGGTGGTACGGTATCATCCACATATACTTGGAAAGGTGTAATGGCTCTGAGAGAAGCCTTTTCACACCTTTGTTTCTTGCACAGTAAGTCGTTTCATGACACTTCCATCCTGGCTTCTGCTATACTAAGTCCTTAATATAGGGGTAGACCAAGATGACAGGTGATGTGCCCAGGATCTGACCAGGCATCATGAACACCAGAGTCCAACTTTCTGAACTTGGGAAAAGAAAACTGCATCTAATCTGAATTTGTAAAAGTAAAACCATAAATGAACTGGTGAGAGTACAACCATATCAAACCACAGATGGTACACTTTCCAGGCAATACCATGACCCTTGGGTGTATCACACAGACACTGCTTTGATTTCCTCCCTCTATTTTGCCACATGCTTATCAGAAGTAAGGACTGCCATGGTAGAAAGAATGGTATGTGTGGATATACTCAAGGCACACATGTGTATGTATCCCTGCCTGAAATACATGGTTAGAAATGAGGTATATAGATGGACAAATCATAATCTCAGCAAGCTAAGCCTTGACTAGGTTGGCCAACAAATACAGTCAGATTCCATCCATTCAAAGGCTGGAAAGAAAAGCAAGGTTTGACTCTTTCTTGTTCTCTTTGTTACCTCCTCATTCTCTCACATAAGTGGAACGATTACTCTTATTCCAAAATGACTTGTGGTTCTTTTAAGACTTTATGTAGAGTAAGAACTAAAACTCTATTAGTAGATGACATTATCTTATACATAAAAATTCCAAGGAATCCACAAAAAATCACTACTAGAATAAATGAGTTCAGCCAAGGTTGTAGGATATGTGATTAATGTTAAACAACAGCAACTGTATTTCTATACACAATGAAAGATCTCAAAATTAAGTAAACAATTCCATTGACCATAGTGTCAAAAAGAATACTTAAATTCAATAAAAGAAGTATAACACAATGCAAACTATAAAACATCATTGAAAGACATAAAAGATGACCTCAATAAATGGAAAGACATCACATCTTCATGGATGGAAGACAGTACTGTAAAAATTAATCCACAGATTCAATGCAATGCCTATCAAAATCCCAGCTACATCTTTTGCAGTAATAGAAAAGTTGATCCTAACTGATATGGAAACACAAAGGACCAGAATAACCAAAACAATCTTGAAAAAGAAGAACAAACTTGGAGCAGTCACAGTTTTCGAGTTCAAAATATACTACAAAGCTACAGTCTGTGATCAAGACGAAGTGGTACTGGCCTAAGGATAGACAGGTAGATCAGTGGAAGAGAACTAAGAGTCTAGAAATAAACTCTTACATTTATAGACAGTTGATTTTCAATAAGGGCACTAAGACAATTCAGTGCGGGGAGAGAAGAGTCTTTTCTACAAATAGTGCTAGGACAACTGGCTATCAACAGCAAAAGAATAAACTTGGACCCTACCTCATGTACATAAGAGTTATTTGGATAAAAGACCTAAATGTAAGAGCTAAAACCATAAAACTCAGACAAAAACTAATGTGAAATCTTCATGATTTTGGACTAGGAAGAGGTTTCTTGGATATAACACCAAAAGCACAGGCAACAAAAGAAAAATTAAGTTTCACCCAAATTAAAATAATTTGTGCTTCTAAGGACACTATCAAGAAAGTGAGAAGACAATGCACAGAATGGAAGAAAATATTTGCAAACTATTTATCTATATAGGGGATTCATATCCAGAATGTATACAGAACTCCTACAACTCAGCAACAAAAAGACAAAGGGCAAAGAATTTGAATAGATATTTCCCCAAAGATGATCTATGAACAGCCAATAAATACATGAAAAGATACTCAACATTACTAATCATTAGGGAAATGCAAATTAAAATGACAGTGAGATACCACTTCACACCCGTTAGCATAGTTATTTTGTGTATCCATAGATATAGGTGTATAGATATATCTATAGATACAGATATGTAAAAGCAACAAGTGTTGATGAGAATATGGACACTGGGACTCTCATATTGCTGGGGGCAATGTAAAATGGTACAGCCACTTGAGAAAACAGTATGGCAGATCTTCAAAATGTTAAACATAGAGTTACCATATGACCTAGCTATTCTACTCCTAAGTACATATCCAAGAGAATTGAAAATATATGTCTGCACAAATGTTCATAGCAGCATTATTCATAATAGCCAAAAAGCAGAAACAACCCAAATGTCCATCAAATGAATGAATAAACACAATGTGGCATATCCACATTGTGGAGTATTTTTCAGCCATAAAAAGGAACAAAGTACCAATCTAAGCGACAACACGGATGAATTCTGAAAACATCCCACTAACTGGAACAGACCCAGACAAAAAGGCCACATATTCTATGATTCCATTTATATGAAATGTCCAGAATTGGCAAATACATAGAAATAGAAAGTAGGTAAGTGGCTTCTAGGGGTTAGGGAAAAGGAGGTATTGGGAACAACTACTAATGGGTATGGGGTTTCTTGTTGGGGTGCTGAAAATGTTCTAAAATTAGATAGTTGTGATGGTCATACAACTGTGAATATACTAAAAACCACTGAAATTCAGTTTATATTTAAATCCCCATATAAATATAAATTAACTTGAAATGGGTGAATTTCATATGGTATGTGATTTTTTAACTCAGTAAAGCATTATAAAAAGCTTTATCTATAGTAGTGTTCAAATTTAAATGGTTCAATTTAATGCACTATAAAATCCTATGGAATGTGTTCCTTACCACAGTGTTTGTTAACCATAAACACGTGTGCTCCTGCCTTTAGTGTCAAGGCATCTAATATCACCCAGTGACCCAAACCCCCAATGTCTATGAGTAGTAGTATGGTAGCCATAGAAGTAGCCTGTTTCCTAGGGTATTCCCTTAAGGACCTATAAGAAGAATGCTTATCTATTTGCATCCCTAACCACAAAATATGGCAGGAAGGATGAAATGCATGGGCCCCAAGGACTGGTGGTTCCATCCCTTAAGGTATAGACCACTGAAGGCATTGTACCTGGTCTCAGAAATTCAGCTTATTGATTCCATTTTCAGCAGTCCTTACTTTATTTGAAAACTTGGCTCTCCCCACCTAAAAACAATGTCTAGAGAGCCACAGGACATTCAGACTTTTGTTCCCAACATCTGGTATGAAATCACTTCATGAGAGAACCATAAAGCTCAGAATGTTTCTTTCAATCACCTCATTCTTAAGTGGAGATCCGACAGCTTAATGAAAGACTCAGGGGGCTGTAAATGTCCCCACTTCTTCCTATCCCCTGTTGAAGATGGGCTAATGAGAGGTTAGCTGTCGAGTATACATCATTCTTGGCATTCCTGATTCTGATTGCTTGGCTTTCGGCTTATCCCCAGCATGAAGATTTAATTTCCTCACAGTTGAACATAGTTTTAAGTTTATTACTTACATGCTAAAATGTTGATGTATCTGTTTTTGTGCTTGTTATCTGGATGATTGGAATGTTCTGCAGTGATGTTCATATCAGCCGTACAGCGCTGGACTTCCTGGTGAAAAAAAAAATCAAGATTTCAAAGATTTTAGACACACTTTTGGTGTCTCACAAGAATGTAGGAAAAAAGGAACTACAGATCCAAAAACATGAATTTTCCCTAGCTGCGGCCACCATTACTTCCCCACACTCAACTTCAGAAATAACTGACAAATTCTTAACAAATGTATAAAAGATGTGAAGAAGATAAAAGGATTTCCTTTTTTACTCATTCATCAATCATCTACTTCATTCCAGATTGTGACCTAGGCATGGGGATTACTAAACATCCTATCTCTCTTTGACTATGTCATAGCCTGATGAGGTAGGAAAACATGCCACAAGATAATGCCAGTCCAATGTGATTAATAGAAAGGAGGCCTCAAGAAACGATGGTGGGAGCACAGAGGAAGGCTTCAGGCAGATCATTCCTGAGTCTTCAAGGATGAACAAGAATTTTCCAGGCAGCGGTAGAATCTCCACCAGCATTTGCAGTACGAGTGTAGACCATATACCTCCTTTTATAACTATCAGAGCACAAATGGACTACCCTCCGTCCTGAAGTGATGCTACTGTATTAGCCCAGTGACCTGTCCTGTGTGGCTCAAATATATAGATTTGGTGAGTTACTTGTGCACTCCTGTTTCATTTAAATTCCCCTTCTTTAGTTGGCAACTCTTCAGCTGACCTTTGGCATGACTGTAAACATCACCCATTAGCGTAATACAAGGTTGCTGTGAAGTCAAATTTTTCCACAGTGTCTTGTTCAAACCCAAGTATCGGCATTAACCGATAAGGGAAGTCATCAGCAGAACACAGTTGCTACGAAGAGCAGGAGCAAGCGACAGAAAATCATCAGGAGAAATATTTTACACATAACAGATGTAACAGAGTCTAGGTGCATGTAGACTTTTATTTCCCTCTCCACAAAGGAGATGCACAGCAAGTGTGGATGTCTTCCACAGCATTTACATCAGGCATAATGAAAACAAGGAACTGTCGGTCTTTTATATTCACAAAGCACTTCCCAATGGGGGGTCTCTCTCTTCTCTCCATGGAGAAATGAACTCCCTGTCATCAAATAATCTAAAGTCTAAAAACAAAGGGTCACCACCCATGCAAAGAGAACACACTCATGAACTCCTGATTCTTGGAAGCAGTATGATCAATTTTTCAGAGTTGCAGACCTTCCCAGTTGTTCATTTAAAAAAAAAAAAAAAAAAGTTCACAGGTATTAATTCAACACAACTCTTGGGGAAAATGTATGTTTCACAACAATTCTTACTCTTTCGTTACGTTTCCTAAATGTGATAAGCTCTGCTCTTTTCTCTTCTAAAATGGTTTATGACCTATGGTTTCACAAATGTTGGTTTAAAGGGGCCTCAGGCTGCCTTTGGTTCTTTTTTTGTCTAGAATGAGATAAAGGGTAGACAGAAAGTGAGGAGTCTGATACCTTGACCTCTCCAAAACACAAGCAATGCTACCTCTACTCAAAGTACTTGGGGGGTACTGGCCTTTTAGAATCGCCTTGAATGCCTGAGGCATACTCTTTTCAGTAGTTTCAGGGGGCAGAGAACTTTTGAAAATAGATTTGTTTTCTGGAAGACATTGATTCAATCTATACATAAATTCCCGAAATTGATGACATCCTTTTGTTTCTGGATTTTGAAGGTCAGGCTTTTGGCATGGGCTGGGTTGCTAAAGCATCTTGTGTTAAGAGATGATAGCTTTTCGTCCTCTGGTTTGAGATTCACTTGGTTTATTGATTATTTTTTCCCCATTGTCTGGATCTGACCACCCTAGCTATGGACTGAGCTCAGGCCTTTATTCTAATATAATGCAATTGACCAGGACTGCTCGGGAGCAGCTGTCTGCACTGTTTAGGGCAGTCATTCAATATGGCCAATCAGACTCTTCGTTATCTAAGACCCTGGGTCTGATCCATGGCCTCTATTTCACTTTTCCAATTATGTGAATGACAGAAAACAAAGAATAGTCATAAATAATGTTAAATCTGATTTTATGAGAACCCGAGGGGTTTGCCTATGGCCTCCTGATTTTGTCTTGTGGATAATAATGTCATCTGTAATTCCTTGCAGAACTGTTTGGCTCATTTAGATGCTGATAATATCATCTGATCCTGGAGTGGCTTTTCTCCATCAGAAACTGGCATTTCAAAGTTAATGTGATTTTAATAGGTGTTAAAACCCTCTGAAGTGACACCGACTGACGGAGTGTGGATAGCAAAGTTACCTAGTTGGCAGTCTGACCAACAGTTCAAGATTTAAGCTTCTTTGTATTTTACTGTCCATATGACAGAGTTGGAGTTCTCAAAATGAGTATCAACAGGCAAAAAACCACACACACACACACACACAAGCCAAACGAAAACAAGAGGTGTAAAAATAAAGTAAAACTTGAACGAAAACACCGCAAGTTGATAGAATCACAATTCCTGGGACAGCGAGTGGGGGAAATCGCCTGCTGCCTGGGGTCAATGAGGTGAGAAGCTATGGAAAAGGCCCCTGGAGACCTACAGTCCTACCCTTGTGTGGCTCGATGTGCAATCATGATGGAACAAAACACACCCGGAAACCTTTCAGGTTACTCAGTTTCCCCAAGGATGTTGAGTAGAACATACTCTGGGGACCAGGTGACCGACCACCTGTTAGACTGAGTATTGACAACATTCTCAGTGTGTGCTACTGAAGGTGATCTCTTTAGGTGATGACCATGGCCTGCTGTTTGCCTTGTGGCTGACATAGAGCTGGCCTTGCTGGGTACCTGGGACAGGCCATCTTCCTGCTTCTCCTCAGGCTACGAACTGCGGCCACACCCCACGTCTTCAAATGCTGCTGCTTTGACTCCAGAAACCTCTGGATGGAACTCGATTCCTTAGCCAGGCTTTCAAGGTCCATCCTACCTTCCGTCAGCTCCTTTCCCACTCCCAGACAGTTTTACCTCCACGCTCTCTGAAAAGACCGTAGGATTTCCTGCAGCGGGTCTATAAAATACAATTACTTTTTGCACACTATTTGTAGGAATTTTGGCTCTGTCTCTCTCTTCACTTTTCATAGAAACCTCAACTATGGTTTTCTTCAGGCTAAGGGTTTAAAAATTTTAAGACATTTCAGACCCTAACTGGCATCTTGTTACAGAGACTAGAGTCCCTTTCTGCCATCTTGCAGGCTGCAGTCTCTTGCAGCACGACCCGTGCCCCCCCCTTCCGGCAACATCCTATTATGTGTCACCAGCAACTTGGAACACTGGATCTTACATAATGTGATTGGGACCACTGATCCCTTGAGCGCATGGGCTCAGGTGGACAAAGCTTTGTTCTCCTGATTTAATATGAACAACTGGCCCAAATTTAGCTCAGCTAGAGTTAATTATAAGCCAGGCGATTCCCCCAAAGGATCTCGTCAAGGGGTACTGGACCTCTGGCCTCGTCTCTGCCCTCAGCCTTCCAACTTGTGATGCTCCTGACTGCCGCCTGTTAATTCTGTCGACCCACATGGCCTCGGAGCTCTCTCCTTTCGAAAGATAGTGCTAGCACTGTTTGGAAACTCCTGCACGAGGGCTGTGGAGGCCAGGGAAGAGTGAGGTTCGAGTCAGCCCAGGTAGCCAAGGGAACAGTCATCGAATGCCATCCAGAGACAAGGATTGATGTTTTTCCAGTGACTGCAAAATCTGCTAGAGGTATAATGTTGCCAGCTCTTAACAGTCTCCAACATTTATCTGACAAGGACAGAACACTTGCTGCCTCACCTCTAGACAAAGACTCAAAATTACCAGTGAATCGTTTTTCTCATTCTCCTCCAAGCATCAAAGTTCTGAAAATAGGACAGCTATTCACCATTTTTTTTTTTTCTACTTCCATCCAAGATTTTAAAACAAGATGGGGGCAAATAGAAATTCTTCTTCTTTGACCTCCTCCGGAACTTTCTATCCATATTTAGCGTGTACTTTGCTTCGCCCACTCTGGTCTCCACCCTGACCCAACTGAAGTCCTCCAGGGCAAGGTCTCAAATTCAACTCTGTACTTTGTATTATGTCCACAGAATAGCAGGTACTTGGTGACTGTCAGTTGAATTGCCTTTCTCTCCTCTTAATGGCCACACATCGATTGTTAAACAGTATTTTTAAGTTTAAGGTGAAGTGATTAACTTTGCCTAACTTGAGGCCTGTATGCAGATGTTGTGTAAGATTTTTGTAAGTCAGATTCTCAACTCTCTGGAAGGCTCTAGGCTGTAAAGATCATGTAATGGGCTCCCAATATTTTTAGTGGGGTGGGGAGGCTCCTTATTTTTTTCCCTTATTTCCTCTCCTGCCCTCCCCCTCTCCCCACCTCTGGCTTGTCAGCTGCATGATCAGTTTTAGACAATCACTGGTCATCTCAGGTTTTTCCCTCTTCCTGTATCCGGGTCACTACAGGACACTACTTTAATGAGAGTCTGAGGGCCTCGAGGTCACACATGGGGGCTTGAGTCTGAGAGCCTGGGCTTAACACCTAACTTCTGCCATTTTAAAACTGAGCCACCCAAAGCCTCAGTTTTCCCACAGAGGAAGTTTCCTCCTCTGTAAAATGGGCACCATAGAACAGGACCCTGTTCTGAGGTAGTTCTGAGGAACAAATGAAACAATCCACGTGCAGGGCTGAGGAAACGCTGGCCACCATTCTTCCACTTAAACAGATCTGGAAATCTGGGGTTGACTTCACTACTCTCCTGCTATAATGAATGTTCTGTTTTTCTACTTTTTAAAGATTTTCAATTATTTTTAAGTGATCTCTATACCCATTGTGGGACTCAAACCTACAACCCCCAAGATCAAAAGTCACACACTCCACCGACTGAGCGCCCAGGTGCCTCAGTTTTGTTTTTATTTCAGTCACACAAAAATCTCTTTTCCTGAGCTCTTTTTATAGCCTATTACTATCTCGTTTATAAAAGAGCCTTCATAATTTCTTAAATAGCCTGCTACCCACTGTCCTTTTCAGCAGAGCTGCCAAAAACAGATACCACTACTGTCATCAAATATTTCAAAATCTCCCTCAAAGAGAAGAGGCCAGTCTATTAAGGACTCGTTCTGTCTCATGCCTCCCTTTATGTTGCTGCCTTATTGTTCTTTTCAGAAGAAAGGATAGTCTTCCATTCCGAATAGCGCTGATTTTCCACCTTCAGACCAGGAGGAACTGTCAGACGACAACAGCGGCAGCACAAGGCCTGCCTTGTCCCAGCCCTCCCGTGCCCCTCCCTTCACCAACGGCTAATAAGACTTCAGCTATAAATTTCAATATAGGAGACAAAAGCTCCTAGCCACAGTGGTTTTTTTTTTTTTTTTTTTTTAAGGATAGAAATAGGGTGCAGATGCCCAGAATTTGTTAACAGGCTTGGTTTAGATGCAGCAAAGCCCATTTTAAGTCAGATTGAGTTTATAGAGGTATAGCTGATTATTTTGAATAATTAAATGGTGTCAAAACCAGCTGTGATGAATAGCACTGGGGTCTCAAATCATAAATAATTGAGAAACTGGAGTTGCATTTGGTCATCCTGATCAAATTCTGTTCTCCAGAGGATAAATGTTTGTCCTGAATACCATCAACATTGTTAAATGCCTCAATATTCTTGCTCAGTCATCCAGCCAACAGTCAATTGAACTAAATCACTGCAACAGCACACACATTTGCTGTCCTCATGAATACAAAATGTTTGACTTTAAACCATGTTCTCTGTACTTGAATAGGCACCTTTTTGGTAAGCATCTAACAGCCACATTAAATACTTGACATGCTTGTGTCTGTCCCATGATGCACAGGACTTTGGCAAACACATCAGTGGGTCCCTTTTGCTCTCCCACCTTTGGCTTCGGTTTTGCTCAGGGAAACAAACAAAAAACCAAGGGAAAGGCTTCCTTTAAAACCGGCTGTCAATACAATTGCCTTTACGATGGCCTCTGGGGACTCCAAATTTGCAGAAACAGAGGCTTGCGGTCCCGTGTTCATTTCTCCTTGTGCCGCCTTTCCATGACATCACTTAATCCCCGAAACCCGGTTTGTGAAAAGAGGTGGGCAGTTTAGCAACATCCCCGTCATGTCATTTCCATTTTAAAGGATCCATTTTAAAGGAAGACTGAACGAGAGAAAGGAACCGACTCACCCGCAAAGCTAGAAGACAGCTGAGCTGCCATGAAAACTTGGCCTCCTCGGCAGAACTCTTGCTGCCAGAGATGTGCCTTAGTTAAGCGCCTCAGTGAAGAAAAGGGCAGTCTGTTTAATAGCTCCTCATTGACACCCTGTCACTGCTGAACTGGCACGGAACCCGGAGCTGGCAGGGCCGTGTGTGCCGCGCTCTACCTTGTTTCCTGCACGACAGTTCTTAAAATCGCAGGGCTGTGTTCGCCCACGTCTTCCCTCCACGGATTAATAGCCGCCAAGCCCGCCACCATCCACCTCTGCAGGGGCTGAACAGGTCACCCGGCACCCTCAAAGACGGGCATCATTCACGTTCCCCCAACTTCGGGATGTCAGGGACGTGGGCTCCATTTTTAAAAGAGAGGAAGCCGGGCCATCGGGGAGGCGGCGACGGGTCCGGGGGTAAGGAAGCACACTGCTCCTAGGGAGCCAGCTCCCCGTCCTCAGACAGTAAACGTGCTGCCTCCTCCATACCTCATGCAGCCCAGGGAGACGAGGCCTACCCTTGCCATAAGGGCTGCTGTCCCAGGGAGGGTTACCAGGAAGACAAAACTTGGGGACTTGCCTCATTTCTCCCACTAAGTCTGTTCTTTTCTGGAAGTGCACGTGTAGGACCTGGGCAACCAACTCCTTCCTGCCTCGTCTTTTTGGGGTAAAAGAATGCCTGTCAGAAGGAGAAGTATGAAGAAAAAAAGAAAAAACCATCTCCCAACTTTTTCTGGTATTGTTTTTGTTATGCCCGAGTGGATTCATTTCAAGTTTATAAAAATCTTTATAGAATAAAAGTCAGGTTTCTAGAAAACTACTTTTCAGTTTTGAAACATACCTCAAAATCCTCGGAGAACCCATGCTGGTTATTAGAATAGAGCTCACCAATGTGTTTAACAAACTGTTTGACAGGAATGGCTTCCATGTCATCTGTGGGGATAAAATGATATTCAGAGTCACACAGAATAAACTTCGATAGAACACGTAACACCGATAAGGGATTATTAAAGACAAACATTTGATTTGTGTGAGGAGTAGACAGAATTGCATCACCCGAAGCAGATGTCCTCAAGAAGTCTCAGAATGTATTTTACTTTTCCGTCTTACTAGGATTTGGAATGCCTAGAAGCTAGGTAAAGTACATTCTTTTTTTTTTTTTTTTTAAATATTCAAGGCAATTTACATCGTTAAATTACCACATCATACTCTTAACTGAAAGTCTGAACTTCCTAAGGGTACCTATTTGTCAAGAAATTTTATCAGAGCCTAAGATTTTTATTTTTAAATTGCTCTTCAGTGGGGTCCAGCTTGAACTTGGGAGCGATGAAGTTCCATTTCCGGTCTCTGAAGTCGCAGCAATCTTTATACACAATTACAGAGAGATGCCATTGTACCAGCTGGCTTCGGGTACAATGCCATCTATGTTTAAGTGTTCAAAATTTAGTTCAAGACAGCTGTGTCTACGCGATGCCAAATAATCAGTTTGACTGAATTAACTGGATTTTTTGGGTGTTGACAGACTAGGTATAGATTCAGGAAGACTCCCCATTCCAATTTCTTGTGTTGTCACTTCAAGAGGACATTTGCAGTTCATGAGCGCAAAGTATCCATCTTGAGCGCATTTTCCCCGGATCTGACCCGATATTGGAGGACTGGCCACAAAACTGCCACACCCCACTAACCGGAGCTCCCCAACCTCCTTCCCTCCACCCTCCCCCGCAAATATTTCTTTAAAAATACTCCGCTGAATTTGAGATAAACAACAGACATGACATTTACTTTATTCAGAGTGAAAGATCTTTGGCAAACGCACAAACATCTAAACTGCCACAGATGCTTTTCTTAGCAAAGGGTATGAAGATCTGTATGTGTAAATGAGGTCCTACTTTGGCAAGAATGTTATAGATCCAGGCCTGACAATCTGATTTCTCTTCATCTGGTGACAGCTAACATTGACTATGTCATTCCTTCTCTACTTTCTTTCGAGAGAGCAAAGCTCTAGGGTGGCTTTTTGCATCTATTGACATTTTCAAACTTGAATCATTCTTAAGCGGAAAATAGCATCTCTTATACTTTGTTTAAGGAAGGTGACTTATATGTTCATAATCCAAACTGCTTAGCGCAAAAATGTTACTTATCAAATAGATGGTGCTCCATAAGCACCCATTCTTTCCGTGTGACCAATTAAAGACCTAATCATTTTAATAGGCCACCTTATGAAAAAAAATTGCCAAGTTATTTACAAATATTTCAGGATTGGAGAGGTTCATGAATATGCAATCATTTTGCACGCCCAAGAATTCTATAGCTCCCATAATGATGTAACCAGCATTAACAAAGTGAGCGGAGCCAAAACGTTTCCCCAGAATATTGAGCAGAATGCACAGTTCAAGAAAAATTTCCGAAATTATCTGATCAACTTCGCCTAAAATGTTTAGAAGTAAGCAAATGCTACAGTACGGATCAAGTGGCAAAGAAACGATCTGAGGTTGAGAGAAGGATTAATATGTACAAAAATTGGAGTCCTGAAAAGATTTAACCCAAAGAAACCCCTCTTTGGACAACAGGCAAACTGAGTGAGAGAGATGGGACACAACCTAGCCCTGCGATCACTTAAGCATATAGACGGTGGCGTTTCCTCCTAACACATTTAGAACCAAAGATGACACTGTTTCCGAGGGGGACATTGTTACAGCACAATAGGCCAAGAGCAGCATTTATCCCATAATTAACTTAGAAATTGTAAATTCCAATAAATTTATGGTGCACACGACTCTAGTTCAGAATAAGCAAACACCTATCAGCTTCAGAGGTACTTTGCTCTGCAAAGTCAAAAACAGGGCATTTTAAAAGTCAAAGCCCACCTCTGGTCACTAAAAATTGTTTTAAGAGTAACAACTTATTTTTTCCTGCAAAGCACTCAAGTCTAATATCCAAGGTAATGCCATCCATGTCCAGAAATCTGTCTGCCTGCTCTTCTCCTGGCTAGATGCAGGAAAAACCCAGCAGAGCTCAGCACGATAATCATGGAAATACATGACTCACTAGTCTCTCCAATTAGCTTCTTTACCCAAGGAAGTCTAACCACACCCCTCTGGGTTTCCAGGCACCATAGTAACATCTTACAACTACCAGACAGACACACACACGTGTGCACATGCGCGCACACACACACATGCATGCGGTACTGACCACCACAGGCTACCCAGTTAACGCACAGACTTTCAATCAAGATAAATGAAGCTGAAGGGTCACACATCTTTTTTTTCAATATTAAGATGAATATAAGGCTATGACTAATGAGAAGTCCTCATAGTTATACTCTTACATAGTTCTATTAAATTACTCACAAAATGAGCCATTTAATTATAAAATTACCGTAACTAGCAGACGGCCAAGCAATTAGGACAGTGTTGTGGACCTGATCTCAGTTTTTGTCTGGAAAGACCCTGTGGTGTTAGGGGACATCCATTTGAAAGATGCTATCATTTTTCTATCATACAGAGACTATTAGCAGCCACTAACCATGGGCCAGGCACTTTCTATGCCCTTTAGATGGATTAGCGTGTACTCCAATCCTCCCAATAACCCTGGGGGATAAGTACTATTTCCCTACTCATCTCACAGTTGAGAAAATAAGCTCAGAAACATTAACTGAAATCTGGACTATGGCGGAAGCTGGCCACCCAAGGTCAAGGGAGAATGGCTGTGGTCTGGGTCAGAGTGAATGGGAAACCACCAGATGAGGCATTTACTGAGCACCCAGGACTCAGCCAGATTGTAGGGAGGTGGTCTCTGCCCCAGGGCACATTTGTGTTGGAGAAGCGATGGACATCAGCAGGAGTGAGCAAGAATCACCCGGTGCAGATTCCACCGGTCACGAAAAGGATGGATCGGAGGACTCAGGTGAGAACAAACGTTACCAACGTAGTGGTGATGGAGGAAAAAAATAGGAGCTTGCATCAGAGGAAGAGGTTTTCACTAACTACAGGTTGGATGGGAGAGGGTGAGGATATATAATGAAATGGTCTCAGGAGAGACTCAGTAGAATGAGAATCACCTGTGCTAAAGGCTTTCCCTACATTTAGCGTCACCAGAACTAGGCGTAAGGGACACTGTTCTCCTCACGTTACACACAAGGAATTGGAAGCAACATGTCCAAAGTGACCAAAAACTCAGCAAGCAGAGCTGGCATCTGACTCCTGGTGTACTGAACATGAAGCTTGTGCACCCCCACACTGGGACACCCAATTTGTCTTCATTCTCCAAGCACAACTTCCAGGAAGAACAAGGAATGAAATGGAGGATCTCGGTTAACTAAACAGAGTGTCTTGGATAAAACATTCCTGTGTCCTTTTGTGCCAATATTTTTAGTTACAGAATTTTCAGATATCAAAGATTTGAATTAGGCACAAATCAGAGTCCTGCTGCTATCCTTAAATCACCCCAGTATAAGATGTTTGGGTAAGTCCATTGAGAATCAGCACCTTTCAGAGTGAAATTGTTATCTGACATTTTTAGTTACACTTTCTCCAAGATTTCAGCCTTTGGTGGTTAGAATTAAACCTCACCTATAAGAGGCCTTTTATTTTAGTCAACCATCCTTATGTACCACTTCTGATGGAGTCTGAAATCAGTCTTTGGTTTGTACGCACCACAAGAGGCGCATTCACAGAGGGTGACCATCTACTGAGAAGCACCAATGGTGACAGATTCCATAACGGTAAAAAAGAGCTCAAGATGATGAACATTAAATAAAGCACTGTACAAAATAAAGAATGACGCACTGAAAATAGAGAAATAGAAAACACTGAATAGAACATAGAAATACAATACAAGTAAAATACAATACAAGAAATATAATAGAAAACACTGAAAATAGAGAAAAGTGTTTCCCGAATCTGGCTACGTCCCCATTGTACTTGCAATCTGGAGCCAGGTAGAGGGAAATTCCCCCTATATTGGTCTAGGGTTCTAACCTCCTTGCACACGCTCACTTTGCTTTCTCTTCCTTTTCAGGAGTAACAGATAAACAGAAAGGGCAAAACTTCACTTTATTGGGTTTTTTTTGGCTGTTAGAAAGAAAAAACAACAACAACAACAACAACAAATAAACTCAGCAGCTGAGGCTGTTCTTGAACATCAATCCCAGGGAGGTGCCGCCGAGGGCTCAGCCTATTGTAGAGCTCTGTGGCCGCGTCTTCAGCCCGTCACTCAGTAAGGCTGTCTACGTGTCATTCCCCCCACTCCCTAGCTGTCATTTTTGTTATCAATGGTGGAAAGAACCCTCTCTGCCGGGCACCTAGGGGCAATGGTGTACGTGGAGAAGCCAGAGCCAGACGGCCTGGTGGTGTGACTTCACCTCTCTGTAATTACCTTTCCTCATCTGTAAAATGGGAATAATAATGACTTTTCACAGAGAGTTACAAAGAGTCAACAGATGACCAAAGTACTTTTAAGAGTGCTTAGCATTTTGTAAATGCTTGATAACTAGGATTTATTGTTGGGTGCTAATTGCTTTACCCGTGTGGCCCTATGATTTGGGGCTGTGATTACCCATTTTATAGATGGGGAAACTGGCTAAAAGAGATCCAAGAGCTTGGCCAACGTCCACTGTCTTTATCAGGTGGTGGGGCCGGGCTGACTCCAAAGCCTTGTGTCTTCTACCTTATTTGACCTCTCTCTAGAGCTTAATTTAAATATATGTGGTTAGAGAGGGCAGAAAACCGTAATAAATCTTTAAAAAAAAAAAAAAAAGCATTATTTATTTATTTGAGATAGAGAGCGCGCGCACCGAGGGAAAGGGAGAAACAGACTCTGCATTGAGCAGAGAGGCCTAATGTGGGGTTCGATCCCAGGACCCTGAGATCATGACTTGAGCTGAAGACACTTAGCCAACTGTGCCACACAGGTGCCCTCAATCACGGTTTTTAAAGAAACTTCCTGACTTAAAAGGAATGAAATGATAAACTTCGGCTTTAACTGTAAGTTTCAGTCAACCTGGAAAATTCACACTGGTATTCTGATCACATTGATGATGCCAGGTAAAATGAAGTGTTAAAGTGTTTACCCTCCTGCCAAGATGCTTAATGCTGGGAATGACTGGCTTAATATCTGTTTAAGATAATACCCATACCAGCAAGTGCAGGTACATATATAATTACCATTACCATTCCAGAGGGCCTTCCATCACCCCCCCACTCTGTCACCCAGCTCTGTGAAGTTCTTTAACCCACAGTAGTTCCTGCAACCCTATGCCAATTCTGTCTCTCAGCAGAGGGATCCTATAACTCTCAACACAGTCCCTGGGTCAAGTCCCTCCTGCTCAGACCCTACCCCCCTGCACCCCCACATCCCACAACTGGGCTCTTTACCACCCCTCTAGTGGACAGACCTGGATTTCAGGAACTCAGTCCCTTCTTGCCTGCCTGCTCAGCTCCCAGAGGCTAAGTTCAGGCCTCTTTCTGCATTTGGTAATACCTCTGTGTCCACTTAGGAAGATAAAGCAAACATGAAATTAAAGAACATTATTGGGATTTTAGTTTCCACGTTAGGGCATGACAAGCAGAGTTTTGTCTAAATCAGACTCTCTGGATGCAGGGAGTGTTGTGGAGATTGGAACATTTTATTTCCTGCCATAAAAAGGAATCTCTTTTCATTTATGACACAATGAAGTCAATAAAGAAAAGGTTTCATTATAGTCAAAAGACCAATGAATCTCCTTTGGAGATAATCTCTGTATAAATAAAATATGCCAACAAGGTTGGTTTAATCCCAAGGGTTTTAAACTGCATGTTTAAAACGCCTTTATATGCTGGCCTCCTGCTGAAGCCAGTGACCTTCAAATTATTAAGATGTATTTTAACTGCTGGAAAGGCATGAATCATTTCTGGATTTCCAAGCTACTGGTTAGCAGCAACATTTTGTTTTGTAATGCTTTTATTAGCAAGTTAGATCCTCTGATTTCCACAAAAAAAGCATTTCTAAGGACAATATGACACATTTGACATCTGACAATATGCACATTTGGAAAAACCCATACAACATACTCATTAATCAGGTTAATTGCATGAGCTAAGTTTTGATTTTAAAAAACTGTAATATAGTGAAAGTCTGAAAGAATACTATAATGCAGTGAAACCGATTTGTAAATGACATACGTATGTAACACTTCGGTAACTGCAATGATTGTATTATTGAAGTTTGTCCTTTAAAATGGGTATCTCCTGGGCGCCTGGGTGGCTCAGTGGGTTAAGCCGCTGCCTTCGGCTCAGGTCATGATCTCGGGGTCCTGGGATCGAGTCCCGCATCGGGCTCTCTGCTCAGCAGGGAGCCTGCTTCCCTCTCTCACTCTCTGCCTGCCTCTCTGCCTACTTGTGATCTCTGTCTGTCAAATAAATAAATAAAATCTTTAAAATGGGTATCTCCTGATCGAAAAGTCTAGATTTTTTTTTTCCAAGATTTTATTTGACAGAGACACAACGAGAGAGGGGACACAAGCCGTGGAAGTGGGAGAGGGAGAAGCAGGCTTGCTGATGAGCAGGGAGCCGGGTGTGTGCTTGATCCCAGGACCACGGGATCACGAATGAGGTGAAGACAGACGCCTAACTAACTGAGCTGCTCAGGTGCCCTGAAAAGTCTAAATTTTTAAAAGTACTTGCAGATGTTAAGAATAATGTGGATCTTAAAGGAACAGTTTTACCACTTCAGTATCTTAAAAATGTCACAGAATTAAGTATTACTTAGCATTATGAGGGGACTGACCCACTAAGTTATTGCATTCAATTATGCTTTTCCTTCCCGGGGAACAATGGAGAATCTATAAGCATGCAACATTGGATTCTGAAAAATTGTTAGTGAAAGATTAAGAGTCAAAGCCCCTTTCATTCTCCTGCACAAGTCAGAGTTCAACTTACCTGGAAAACTAACCAACCAACTAACCACTGTTCCCATATATGCAGCAGGCACTGTAACTCCAAACTGTCCTGATGACAAAATTGATGTCACTTCTATGGTGACTGGAACCTAACTTCAAAAGCACTTCTTTAATTTCTTTCATGTTGGATAAATACTCTTGCATCTGAAAAAGAGTTCTTTCTACTGTGGCTACCCGGCCTTAGCCATCGCATTCACATTCTCTAGCACTTCCGCATTTTACGTACGTGTAGGTGAGATCAGGAAAAAAAAATGTCCTCATTCTGACAAGACCGTCTTTGCTATGTTAAATCAGGAGAACATACTGAAGATTCTAAACTCCTGAATTGCAATTCAATTCCAGAAAATTAATAACTCAGAATTCCTCAAGAATTCCTATGAATGGCTATCTCCAAAGGCTGAGTGATCAATTAGCAAAGCTCTCTTTAACCATTTGCCTATTTGATAATACTTTTGAAAAAGTTAGCGTAACTTACTGATTCTACTTGTGCTTTGGGATTTGAAGACCAGAGCTGTTTCTGCACTTAAACCACAGCAGAATCACCCAAAAGTTTCAACGTATTTATAAATTTCTCCCCATGTCATTTCAATCACATATTGAAATGTGCCTATTTTTGCACAGGGAAGGAAAGGATAGGTGGGTAGAGAGCCTTTTTCTTAGAAAGTAAGAGAACAAAAAGGACTAGGTAACAGAGGTAGAGAGGAGTTTTTGGTAAGGAGGAAACTTCAACAAAAGAATAATGAAACTATTCAGAGGGCTGTAAGAGAATTCAGCCGAGAGGCAAAAGGTCAGGGCTGGTGGAAGAACTCAGGGGGAAAAAACTACAGGGCATGCTCACATGTATTTGAAAGGCCTTGGTTTAATGAATCAATATCCAGGTTTAATGAATCAATATCCAAATGAGGGGCTTGAAGGCTTGAGATAGCAGAACCTTCGGAAGAGCCGACCAAGGGGTGGCAGAGCCATTTCCCAGGCATCTGTGCTTTGAAGCCATACAGAGGAATTCCAATGTTAGTTCCACCCTTCCCATCAGCTTGGGTGAATTAATAGGGTCTCAGAACCTCAGTTTCTGCGGCTGTAAGATGAGGCTATCCCCTGCACCTGTCTCTGTAGGACTGACTGTAGTGAAAATAATCCATGGCGTCAGTAAACGCTCAGTATCTATTGTAGGATGATGTTTCCTAAAAACAAGGTTAAATGTAAAGGAAGTTCTCGGAACAGAGCTTATTGCATAGTCCAGGGATGACCCAGAAGCTCTGTTTTGTAGCAGTTTGGTGCCTGAATTCTCAAACTTGCCCTGTTGCATCCGTAACTTTCTTAACCGGTATAATGGTTCCGAGTTCACTAGAGCAGTGGTCTGGAAGTCTCTCTCTCTTTTTTTTTAAACGATCAGTTATAGGAAAGGAGTTCAAGTGATAAAAGTTGTTAAATCGCAGGCCCAGTAGTCCCGTTATTAGGTTTTGAAAAAGGATAAAATAACTGAGGTTGGGCGCCTGGCTGGCTCAGTCGGTTAAGCATCTGCCGCAGGCTCAGGTCATGATCCCACTTGCTCTCTCTCTCATAAATAAATAAAAATCTTAAAAAATGATAACGGAGCTCTAGCAGGTAGAACAAATACTCCCTATAAAGTCTGTAAATATCGTATTTTTGGAAATAAGAACAATGAGATAATTCCTAGGGTAAATCATTCAGAAGAATCCCAAGGAGGTCTCCACTAAGGAAAAGGGTTGAAAAATTTACCAGAGTGAAAACAGCCCATGAATTTGTTAAGAAGTGTGTTTTTCTTGTGCTGAATTTCTTCTGCATGACACAGTTGGATGCTAATAACCAGAAGAAGCCATAAGAATAAAGAGAGCACTGGATGGTTAGAGTGCATCATAAATGACAAAATACTTTACAAATGGGACTATTACCCAGGTCAGTGGGGGTTTGTTTCCGAAAAAGGGAGAAAATGGGATTAAACTGGAAAAAAAATTTTTTTAAAAAAAGATTTTATTTATTTGACAGATCACAAGTAGGCAGAGAGGCAGGCAGAGAGAGAGAGGGCGGGAAGCAGGCTCCCTGCTAAGCAGAGAGCCCAACATGGGGCTCAATCCCAGGACCCTGAGACCATGACCTGAGCTGAAGGCAGAAGCTTTAACCAACTGAGCCACCCAGGCGCCCCAAAACTGAAAAATCTTTAAAGAAAGGTCATGGAGAGTAACTTCTTCCCAGTTAAGGGTGAAATGAGTTGATTTGTCTTGGCATGTTCCCCCCATTGAAGGCTGTGCCACCTGGGAAAACAGAGGAAGAGTGGCCTCATCTTGGTCCTCTAGTTCTTGACCCTCACACTGCATAAGGGATTCCAACTCCTTCATTTCCACAGCTGCTTAGAGCTCCTCGAGGCTGCACCATGTCCAGTGAGGCACAGCTGAACACCGCGGATTTCTCAGTCAGTGGAGAGTCCGGAGCAGTTTTCTCTCCATACACTTACACTACCAGTGAGTATGGAATTAGGAAAAACTCACATTTCCAGAAATGCCTTTGGGTTGTGGGTACAGTAGTTCCCCCTCATCTGGGGCTTTAGTTACCTGCACCTGTAGTCCAGACGCAGGCGACCCTGCCCTTCCTCCCCATGTATGGTCAGAAGGACCACAGGAGCCCAGTGCCACGTCACAATGCCTATGTCATTCCCCTCACCGTGTCTCGTCCCATAGGCATTTTATCATCTCACACCATCACAAGAATGGTGAGGACAGTCCAATGAGATATTCTGAGAGAGACACACGTACCTTTTATTACAATATATGGTTATAATTCTTCTCTTTTAATTACTAGTTATTATTGTGAATCTCTTACTGAGCCTGATACATAAATTCAACTTCCTCACAAGTTTGTATGTAGAGGAGAAAACAGTATACACAGGGTTTGGTAAGACCTGCAAGTTCCAGGAATCCACTGGGGGTGATGGAACATATGCCTCATGGAAAAAGGGGGGTGGGTGGGGAGAACTACTGTATTTATGGTGGTGATTGAACAGGTAGATGGGAAATGAGGCAGAAAACACTAGAAACACCTATCCAGCGGTGTGGCACAGCAGGCACAATGGATTGGCAGTTTATGAGGATTCTAGTGAACTGAAAATCTTCAAGTTCAAGGCACAGAGCAAGGCGTGGTGGGACACACCAACTAAATTTGGTTCAGTGTTTGGGACAATCTTAACCTGAGTACCAGGCAAATGCTTATTCTCCACAGCTACTGGGATGAACCATACTGTGATTTGGGAAGGAAAGCTTCAACAACAGACATTTCTGGGTTATGGTTTCCCAAATGCTTTTACACATAACACCTTACCTGAGTTTTAACACTGCCTCAAGTGTGGGTAGATCAAGTATCCTGTTTCCTTTACAGATTCTGGAAACTAAGGCTCAGAGGGGTCAAGGCAGTGGCCAAAGCTTTCACAGCAGAGGCAGGGTGAGATCCTAGGTTTTCTGATTCCCCATCCAGTGGGAAAAGAAAAGAAAAATGGAAAGACAGCCCAAGAAGTATCTCACCATCTAACCTTTTAAAATGTATTTCAACTGCACAGGTACCCACCAGCTGTATCTGTCAGATGACTCAGGGCAGAGGAAAGAGAAGCCCCCGGGCATTTTCCAGAGGCCAACACATACTCTGGGTGTCGCAAGAGGAAAATGATTACACACACGTGCTAGTGCGTGACTCCTGAGCTTGGACAAAACTACTTATTCCGTGTAAGTGCAAGACTGAGGATCCCTGTCTGCTTCCTCACCTTTCAAAAGCAGGAGTGGGATTTCCTCCACCAAGACTCAAGGGTAAGGCTCAGCGAAGAAGAATGAAGGGGAGCATAAAACCTACCCCATCTGTCTGGGGAAGGATTAGCAGCCATGAAATGATCCAGTAAGAACTCACCCAGAGGCTTTTCTGCTACCCCTCTTGTTTCTGTGTGACAAGCTTTGATGAGAGAAGGTGACCAGATTGGAGAAAACATGGCCAATTCCACCAATACCCAAAGACTTCACATATACTGACACATAAAGGTCCAATTAACTTCCCAACCATAACTGCACCTAGCGAAGGTTTGTTTTTTTAATATTTATTTATTTGACAGAGAGAGAGGGCATGCTCACAAACAAGGGGAGCGACAGGCAGAGGGACAGGTAGGAGCAGACTCCCCACTGAGCAGGGAGCCCGATGCAGGGCTCTATCCCAGGACCCTGAGATCCTGACCTGAGCCGAAGGCAGATGCTTAACCCACTGAGCCACCCAGGTGCCCCTCATGAAGGTTTTTCAACAACAGAAACATTCTGTGGCACGAAGAGAACGACTATACCTCTGAGCTTCATAGATACAGCCTTTGGGGAACCCGAATAATGCTTTGCTGACATGAATTCATTTATTCAGAGAATTAAAGAATGCTTACTATGTGCCAAGGACTAACTAGCACCAAGGAGACACCCACTGGCCTTTATGAAGCTCTTGTTGTAGGAGGAGAGGACAATAAACCAACAGCTACAATACATGGCATATCGGACGGGGAAGACCCTTCTGGAGAATGAGGGAAGCTGCGGGTGGGTGGGACGCAGCCCTAGGGGAAAAGCAGTGCTTCTGGTTACCAAAAAAATAATGTCAGGAGGGTGGATGTTGGACATATTGAGAGATAGATATTTACCAGCACATAAAGAAACCCACAGGAAGAAAGTTCAGATTTGGCAAAAAAAGGCAGGGACGCCAAACGAACAAGCTGGGAGCCATCTTCAGCTCCCACATCCCATCTACCACAACGAACCAGCTGCCGAACTTCTCAGCGGCACCTGCTGGGACACACTATATCGTATTCCAACCAGTCCTGACCCCCAACACCAGCTGAGTGTTTCACCTTTTTTACCCAAGGACCCATGAAATGAGTCCTGGACCAAGAGTGTATCCCTAGACTTCCCCACAAGTTGCTAAGAAGCAAAACTTCCAATGCTAAGATAAAGTATTTGCAGAGGAAGGAATCTCAAGAGAAACCTCGAGAAAACCTTATCACAAATTGTGATTAAAAAAAAAAAAAAAAAAAAAAGTAAGCGCAAGTTGCCTATCAAAATGAAACCCGGTCCAAGAAGACTGCAAATGATCTTTGCTTTCCCTTTTGTCTGCTGGTACTTCCCCTCCCTGTCCATGAGTCTCTCCTGTATTAACTCATAGCTATTTGTTCCTCTTAAAAAGAGGACTCCATCACAGTGTAGTTATGTAAAGAAGAAAAGATTTCATTAAACCCCTTAGGGAAGGATCTCTTAGGGCAAGCTTTCAAAGGCTAGGAAAATAATATTTTGTCATGGGTGTCACACAAAAGTACCAACAAAAGAGGAAAATGATTAGCCCGCTGGAAAGAAGAGTGTGTCTTACTTACCCGGAATAGGGATAATAGGGATACTTTCATTGGGGACGACCCGAGGTGAACTGCTATCTTCCACATAGAAATGAGCTGTCTGAAAACATTTCCTGTGCAGCAAAGAGAAAAACATGCAAACAGTGAGACCAGAGAAATACACTTGGAGTTCATTTTTTCCCATTCTTCCTTCACAGATTTTACCAGCTTTAAATACCACACAGCACTGAGTGCAAGCCCATGGAAAAGTAACAAGATTTAAGAAGGACAATATTCCATCTATTGGAAGAATCCCCAATAGCCGAAGAATATAAATATATATATATACATATGTATATATGTATTATATATTTTATTATACCATATTTCTCCTGAGAGTTAAAAGGAGAAAGCTTACTAGTGAACTGCTCTAATCCACCAAAACTTGGCATCCACAGAGCAAAATTGGCTCCACACACTGTTAGGATGACCCCACAATAGTTCTAAATTTGACCCATTAAGAAGAGTCATTTGGTTTTCCCACACCTCCAGCCCCAAGTTCAAAACCACACCTCAAACCCTCCCAAATGCAGTCATCAAACAGCTCCAAGTACACAATAGCAGCACATTGTCAGTGCTCCGAAGGCCCCCAAAGCTACACACAGCTCTCTAAGAGGGTCGGAGGGCTCGGAGGGGGCAAGCCCTCAGAATCTGGGGCCCTGGCCAGACAACAATGGGGAGAAGAACCTGGAGCTCACAGGTGTCCCCTGCCTGTTGTCTGTGTTATTTTACCTGGACTTCAGGCAAAGCAGGGAGCAAACACTGGTCATCACAGGACACGCAGTGCACAGAAAAGCCATCAGCAGCTCACTCAGCCTCTGCCTACTGATGCCGGCTGGCCCTCGGCTTTCCAGCATCCACGTCACTGCTCATTGCGGCCCTAATGAGCTGCCGGAAGCACAGGCTGAATATTTAATGAGGCTGCTCAGCGTGAATGGCTATTGTGACCAGAGAAGGGTCCCTGTTCATCTGGCCGAGGGGCTTCACAGTAGCTGCCCCTGCTGCTGGGGCTTTTAGCCAAGCAGGCGGCATCCTTCTGCTGCTCGGTGTCCCTGGGACCCAGCCTGCTCCTGGGGCGCCCCACACCAAGCCCCGATGACACACTCCAGCTCTGCTGATCCCGGGGGCTGCATTCCAACCACTAGAGTAAGTCAACTTTTCTTCAGAGCTGTCTTTGCTCATTTAATCCAAAGTATCCTGCAATGATTCCGCTGGGCACGGCACTTTTCTTTCAGCAGCGCCTGTTTCCAGACGAAAAGCAGCTCTAACCGATTGTACATTTGGGCACTGTTCTAGAAGCAATCTGGACTGCTGCTCCATGCCATTAGGGGGTTCTGAACATAAGTCACTCCTACTCGGCACATGTCTTGCAGGACTGCTCTTGCAAAGGGCTGAAAATGATGCTCCCCTCCCCCATGAATTGCCTGGCATTCATAATATAAATAATAAAACAAGTTTTCATCACTCATCGTTAGCTGTCTTTACCTAAATTTGGAAAGAACGTCAGTCAGTCTGACTTAAGCTACATGGATATGAAATGCACAAAATGTTTTAGGGCTCTGATAATAACCAGATCTTCTACTGAATGTGAAAATGATGGAAATCCATGTGGAAAAAAAAAACCACACACACACACACACACACACACACACACACACACATGATTTTGTCTGAGGGAATAGCTTCTTTCTGTTTCTAAATCAGTCATCAAGTTTTCTAATCTTGGATTCCTCTCTCCCTCAAATTTGCATGGATTTCCAGAAAGTAGCATTCAAATAAAAACACAGGTGACGAACTCCACAAGTGAGGTACAACCTTAACCGCCCAGTGTCGTAGCTAGAGATGACCTGCCTTTGTTGAGATACTGGACCACTCAGGAACTTCGTAGCCCAAAGAAGTGCTCTCCAACACCGAAACAAATGACATGCAATTCATCAGGTCAGACTTGAACTAGCTGAAAACACACACACACACACACGCAAATAAGTCTCCTATTTTAAGACATAACTCCTACACCTGTTAAATTTCTAATATATAAAGCTATTAATACACAGAACTGCTATTGGTCAAGGTAGTGCTCAAGTCAGGTGACTCTTGAAAGGATAAACTGTATCATCGATTCTTTTTCTGGAAGAAGGCAGGCACGCCATCCACTCACTGTTATGTGGGGAGCTAGCAGCTTTGCATTCTCTTTGGGGAAAAAGAAAAAGGGCAGCGTGTACCGAAGCACATCACACCCCAGTGCGCCATGTGCTGCTGTGTATAATGGATTTTCCCTGGAGCAAAATAACCCTGTGATTGTCAGAGAAAAGTGCACTGCCGCAGATGAAGGTCAGAAATTTGGGAGACGCAGCTTTCCACATCGGCACCTCGGTGCAGGTCAAACCTACTTTCCTCCCACACAAGGACTCAAGTGGATAATGACCTACAGAACTTTGGGGAAACACCTTCCCTCAGAATAAAGGTTTCGGGGGACTCAGCAAACATCAATCCAGCACCTCCCGCTTGGCACGGAGCAGGCAGGCAATGCCTTCTCCCTGCAACTGCCTAGAAGCTTTAAAGCCGCTTCCTTAAGCCCGGCCAAGCATTCAAATTGCATACATAATACATGATGTCAGCAGAAAAATTAGGGAATACAAAGGCACGAAAAGGAAAAGCAATCAATTAGTTACTCCAAATCGTCTACCTAGTGACCAACACTATCGGCATTTGAGGAGTATATCCTTCCACGCTCTTCCTCTTTTATTACTGTCCCTCAACATCTGCGATGAGGGGCCAGTGCAGTGTGACCAAGAAGACAGACAAGGCGCTTCTCTTGGTCAAGATCTGCCATAAACAAGTCAACAACTGATTTCACGTAGTCAAGGGGCATGAAGAGAGTAAGAGAGGCTGAGCCTGTCACCACAGCGGAGACCCGACTGAAGAGGATTAGCCAAGGGCAGGTGTCAGGGAGGACAGATCCCGGCAGGTCAAAGAGCTCGTTCGAGAGCAGAGTGAGCTTGCGCGTCGCAGGAACTGAACGGACGCCAGAGGTAAAGCAGGGAAGGGTGGCAGGAGGCAAGGGGGGAGGGGCGGCCAAGAGCCGGATCGTGGCAGCTCCAAGGCCACAAGTGTCGCTGGTATCTGCGGGAAATGGAAAGCTGACCAATGGCTTCAGTCAGTGGGGGGCACAGTCAGACTCGTCTCCTTCCAAACGCTCATTTCGGCTGCTATGGGACGAGCCGGGAGGACAGGACAGCAAAAATGGAGTGAGGACATGCATCGGGGGCTCCTGTCGCCATCTCACCCACACGGAGACACACGCACAGTCTCTTCTCTGTTGTGTTTGTAAAATTAAACCATACTGTACGAACTCCCTTACAACAAATAGGAACTGACACAGTCATTAATGCTGGCTTTCTCCCCCATTTTATGGCTGTGTCACATAGTCAGATATTTAGCCCTTTAATCATTAATTACCAGAGGTCTGCTTTTTCTTTTTTTTTTTTTTTAAAGATTTTATTTATTCATTTGAGAGAGTGGAGAGAAAGAAAAAAAAAAGAGTAAGCACACAAGCCGGGTGAGCAGGAGAGGGAGAAGCAGACGCCCTGCTGAGCAGGGAGCCTGACACGGGACTCGATCCCAGGACTCTGGGATCATGACCTGAGCAGAAGGCAGAGGCTTACCCGACTGAAAGACCCAGGCGCCCCTGATGGTATGCTTTGACTGAGAGGCTGATCCAGATGCTGGTTTGGTGTCAACTTTTCACTACCACCGACCACACTGAGGTGAACTCTTTTGTATGCAAATTAGATCCTGTGGGTTTAATACCCAAGAAAAGCAGCTGGTCCAAGGGTCCAACATGACGCTGAGTCTGAACTCACTCCTTTCAGAGTAGTCCCACGAGAGATTGTTTTTGGCCTTCAGCAGTATTCAGGGATAAACAAGTAAAGGCAGGGATTTTGAAAATGAGGGAAAAGAAAACAAGTTTTCATGCCTCTAAATGCTTCCACTGTGATGTATTTGAAGAGGCAGTATTGTCTCTCATTTTGAGCTCAGGAGAATGGGGACAGGATTTCTGAAAATGTTCAAGGGGGTCACTGTGCATACAATTTCAAATTTCTGCCCAGGTCCGATTCGCTTTCAACTTATTCTAAAAATGCCCCTTGAATGAAACAGATTCTGGATTATAAAGGGCCATTTTTCTAAAATTATCACTTCTTTACAATGAACATTTACTTAGCAAATACCTTCAAAAAAGGAAAGAAAACAATGAAGTGCACCATGTTTGGAATGAAAAACACATTTACAAGTTAAATGACCAACTACAGTCTGTTGGATCCCCACCATACGTTTTATGTTCTTCCCTTTCCCCCTTTCTTTCATCCCTTCCTTATTGTCCCTCTGCTGACCACCGATATGTCTCCCTTGGGAACTGAGAACAGTTAAATCTTTTCCAATGACTCTGACCAGCTTAGTAATGATCCAAATTAGGTTACTTCTGCTTCCCTTAATCTACCTTTGCAACAGATTCTGCTGATACTGAGTTTCCTAAATTAGGTACACCTTCATATTGGAGGGTCCTGAAGTCAGTCAGTCTCTCTCTCTCTCTCTCCCTCACACATAAGCACACAAGTCAGTAAGGTTTCAGTCAAGTGGTGGTTATCAGTGAGCTACATATCTATCTCTTTGGTCTGGGGAGCTTTTAAAACGCCCATGCTAGATGAACCCCACCCCTAGTGATTCTAGCTGAGCAGCTCCATGGTTGGGGAACAGGCCTGTGTCATCTGGAAAGACTCCCCCAAGGACAATGGTGTGTGTTGTCCCTGGTTAAGAAGCGCAGTGATACAGGGGAAATGGTTCCAGACTCTATGAAAGCCACCGAAGAAACAAAACAGTCTCAGATGGCACGTACCATGAAAGTGACCATAAATGTAAGCATCTAGAATTTATAGGGTCCCAGATGGGATAAAAAACCGTAGTTGAGAATTCAAGGATGTTAATGTAATCCTCTAAAATTCAGTAAAAAATAAACTGCATCTCATATACTTAAATAAGAATTTGAAAGGTCTTCTCCTCTGTTTCTGTTGGAACCTAAGTTCTCAGAAAGAGGATGGCATTTCCTGAAGTTGAAGCATCATCTTCTGCCACCCATACTGGAGAACTGTCTCCTCAGATCACAGACTTCGCAAGTGAAAGTTTTTCTTCCCAAAGCGACTCTTTAAGTCACCTTCGTGGATAGTTCTGCTTACCGACCAATTAAATTTTAGTTTCTGTCATGGAATTGAACTTGCATTTACTTATTAAGTAACTCATGGCTGTTCTGATGTCCTTATTCCAAGTGTCCCACCACATGAATGGAACTGAAAAACACGGAGTTAGATGGCTCTCTCAAACTCATCCCCGTGAAGAAGTATCAAGATAGAGTTACAGCAAACATTCACTGAATGCTTCTAAATAGGAACAATAAAGACACCCCGGTGGGCACAAGGTCATTTTCCTCAGTTCCAACTCAAGAGTTACGGGGACCAGAAGGCAAACAAAAAGGGAGATGCGCGTTTATTGGTCTCTGAGCTGGTGCACTTCTTACATGCCTCTCTTCGAAAACCTGCCTCTCAGCACTGAATGCCAGTCTATGTATTTAAATGTATACATTTTTTAACGGATACATTTTTCATATAACACAGATCCTAAATCCAAGCCAAGGGTTTCTGGTGCTTGACCGAAGATGGCCAACCTATTAGATATAAGTGCATCTCATGAAAAGTTCTAAGGAGCAAAATGCAAACACACTTGCTGTATCACTCTCCATTCATCCATTTTTAGAAAACGAACGTGGGCTCTTAAATTTTAAGACTTCTAGGAAAGGCTTGACTGGAAGTCAAGAGGATAACGTGGGATACCTTCTCTAGCAGCTCATCAAACCAATACGGATTCTGGCCAGCAGTCCCTTGGTCTCAAGCCCAACCCCACGATCCGTGGTCCAGGCCCGTGTGGTGCCCGAGGTCTCGTGCACGGAGGATCAGTCAAACTTGCGTACAGCCCACGGACACATTAAGCGGGTACTCATGAAGTCATGACCATTTGGTCCTGAACTAAAATTTCTAAAAATAACCTCTTATTTCTTCAGTTAAGGGAGAGATTTTGAAGAGAGAGGTTTTTTTCAAACACCAAGGAATCTGTGCTGGAGAGAAAGCAATATATACAGTAGACATCCACCAGGATCCACAAGCCCTCAGTGTCGGCTCTCCGAGCTCCCCACTAGAGTGTGCACGCACACAGCCAGCACGGGACAGGCCCAGGGTGCTTAACTGCTTCTCTGGATGAGAGAGACAGACAGACAGATGGACAAACGCTCCCCCACTGCAGCTGCTCTGACAGCATTTTATCAGCATCAGTAATTACTCAAGTTACAGAGACTAAAATGCAGCCAATGAGGAAGAGGAGGAAGAAATCTCTAGACCTGGACCTGCCCTTCTTCCTCCCCATCTCCTTCCAGGAATCTGACACACCCTTAACCCAGAACCCCCAGACTGACCAAAGTCCAACGGAAAGACTCATTTCTGTTGCTTCAGTTTTTTTCCCCCAGATACTCACATCGATAACTTTGCTACCATCATTCTTAATTAAAAACCCTTCCTGCCCCTCTGACAAGAATCTGGGAAATAGGTGACAGAGACTTTTTGAGAGTAAGCTGCTGATCTTGGGTCCGGGAAGGCTGAATATTGGAAATACTGGAATTCCACTTAGCACCACCGTGTATTGAAAAGGGTCCTGAAAAGGCAGCATGTCCAGCCTTGCTTACAGGACCAGCAGTTTCTGAGATGTACAGACATCTGGGTCAAAGCGCACATCCCTTTGACAAGCGATGAGAGGTCCCATTGTTCTCATTCTGGGTCCCCGGCTTATTACCACACTGCCCTCCACCTCGCTGCCGCGGGGGCCCACGCAAGAGAAGACCACAAGACCATTCCTAGAATCTTCCACAAACCTGGGATGAAAAAATAATGGAACGGTGTGTAGGGGTCAGAAGCCCAGTCACGGTCTTCCAATTAAGCTCCACGGCTTTATCATCATATCAGGGTGACAAGGACTCTGTCATGCAGCGTGCAGCTCAAAATGCTAATGGCAGACTAGAACAGGCAGTTGGCTGAGCTGCAGCTGCATATTAATTAAGCAATCTTAACTGATTTATATACTGCCCTCATTTAAATTTACAGTGCCATGCCTGCTAATAATCCCATTTATTTTCATGATGTTGACTACAGAAAGCACATTAATATTTACTTTTGTGAATGGATCTGTTATAGTAAACCATGTATGAATAAGAGCCACTTATAAATAGAAAGTTGAGAACATTCACATGCCTTCAAGGAAGATGATTGCGGGCTGTGTTAAAAAGATGGGGATTGATTTATTAGGGCAAAATGTTTCTGGAAATTGAAGTGACAAAGACAACAATAGAAGGAAAAGCCTGTGGGCGTTGCTGGGCTTTTCCTCAAAGGGAAGAGTCTGCTTGCAGTAACTCCCGGGTCCCGCTTGGAAAAGAGCCCACTTTAAGTTCAGAGCTGACATTTTTTTCCCGGCTGCCACCACTCACTTGCCGTTCAGTTCCCTTTACTGTATGTGAAAGGATTCTGTTTGTATAACTCCGTTTATCCCTGTATTATCTTCTCAGGACGGAATCTTCTACAAAGAAGAATTCGGAATTGCACTGCTCATTTTCATAGTCTCCAAAACGTAAAAGGCACATGTGATCTGACAAATACTTTTGGGAATCATCAAATGACATACTTCACATCGGGGCAATTCTGGAAATCCTGGGACATATGGTTGTCATACCTTAGGTAAGTACAGCCTGTCAGATGTGAGGAGGAGATGAAGGGAAGAAGGAAAGAGGAAAAGTGAACCAAAAACTATGAAGACGGATGAGGTGTGAGAGAGGATATGTGTATCACACGAGAAGAGGTTTCAAAATATTTTAGACCTCACATGGTCAGGAGAGGTGGCCCATTCAACTCTTATTATAGCTGCAAGTGACAAAAATCTGATTTCTGCAGCAAGAATTTCACTGGAGGATACAAAGTGCTTGCAATTACTGACTGAGGAATGTGGGAGGAAATTAAATTATATGCACCTAAGTGGTCTCAGCACAATACACTTTCATGCTCAATATTAAGTTTGCCAAGCAATCCTCAGAGAGTCCTAGGAATGACTGAAATTGTGCTAATGCTTTCCAGGAGATAAGACAGCAGAGGTCATTTCATAAACCACATTTTGACCAGACCGAGAACATGAACAGAGCAGTTTTTATGTCGTGACTGGCTTTCAGCAAGGGAGCTCTAACAGCACTGCCCAGTCCTCTGAGCTCTTACCCAGAAGAAGGCTTCAAGTCGGGAGCTTTGAGGTAGCTGTCCCAGAATGTTCTCAATTTTTGGACTGAGGCTTAAGGGACTCTCCGCCTCCCCTTGCCACTGTTTGAAGGCAGGGACACAATCCAGCATGGATGGAGGCGCTTAATGGGGACAGGATGGTCTGACTCCTTTTGGGCAGGAGGTGAGAAATGAAAACTCACATTTTATTCCCTGCACATGATTCAGCATCTGTAACATACAGTGTTCCGGTAAACACTTATTGGCGACTATCTCATGAACATGTTAAGTCAGTCATACTTCACCAGGAAGAGTGTTATTTTAAGGATTTAGCGAGATATGACATGTCTTTTCACTGAACAGTCCTATTTAGTACTTTCTAAATACTTGGGACCATCTGGGAAAGAGAAAAGTTGATCCAGACATCACACTATCAACCAGGTCAAATTCCAAATGATTTAAGAATTCAACATTAAACTTTGAAGCCATAAGAGTACTAAAATAAGTCATCTCAGAATGGAGGAAGACTTTCTAATGCAGACACAAAATCTGGAAACCAACAAAGAAGTTTATGGGGAAATTTGAGTATATGGTGTCAAGGAAACAGCATGAATATAGTTCAGAGACAAACCACAGATGAGGAAAAAAAATATCTGCAACCCTGATTGCTGACAGTCATCTCTCTCGATTAGAAAAAGACCAACAACGCAATGGAAAAATGAGCAAAAGACCTACAGTTTAGGGCAAAAGAAACACAAAGGACACTAACACGGAAGGTACTCTGCCTCACTCATGAGAAGAGAAAAAAACAGTCCAACTATACTAACGCACCATTTCCCCCTCACCCATGAGGTTGGAAAAAATCACCCCCCATTTGACAACACACGGTGCTGGGTAAGGTGTAGGGAAACAGGGACTCCTGTGTGTTGCTGAGAGAAGCTGCCCTGCGTGTGGCACCAAGGAGGGCAATTTGGGGCCATCCATCTAAATTACAAATGACTATCGCTCCTGACACAGCCCATTTCCTGACTCTATCCTACACACAGACCCTCCACTTGCACAAGGACATCAAGTTATTCACCTTGACTGCTTGTAATAACAAAAGACTGGGAACAACCCAAATGACAGCCATACGGGATTGCTGAAATAAATCAGGACAACTATAGAAAGGAATAGTGTGCTTCCATGAAAAAGAACGAGAAAACCACAGACACCTAGAGAAAAGTGCATTAAGTCAAACAAGCAAGGTGTACCAGCGTTCTACCATGTGAAAGGTCTGGGGATAGAGGTTCCTATTTGCTCACACAGCCTGCCCCCAATGTCCGGAAAAAGGATGAGAAACCAGCAGTCGAGGTTACCTATTTGCAGGAGTCAGTTGGGTGGGTGACCAGACGGAGATGGGGGGGTATATAGAATATTAAGCTCTTTCATTTTCAAGTGCATCAAGTATGACCTATGCATAATTTAAGTCAATCACTGTGTTATTGAAAAATTAAATACTTGGGTCTGATTTTTTTTTTTTTTAAAGATTTTTTTTATTTATTTGACAGAGATCACAAATAGGCAGAGAAGCAGGCAGAAAGAGAGAAGGAAGCAGGCTCCCTCTGAGCAGAGAGCCCAGTGCGGGGTTCGATCCCAGGACTCTGGGATCATGACCTGAGCTGAAGGCAGAGGCTTCAACCCACTGAGCCACCCAGACACCCCATGATATATTTTTTAAAGATTTTATTTATTTATTTGACAGACAGAGATCACAAGTAGGCAGAGAGGCAGGCGGGGGGCGGGGGGGGGGAAGCAGGCTCCCTGCTGAGCAGAGAGCCCAATGCGGGGTTCGATCCCAGGACTCTGGGATCATGACCTGAGCTGAAGGCAGAGGCTTCAACCCACTGAGCCACCCAGACACCCCATGATATATTTTTTAAAGATTTTATTTATTTATTTGACAGACAGAGATCACAAGTAGGCAGAGAGGCAGGCGGGGGGCGGGGGGGGGGAAGCAGGCTCCCTGCTGAGCAGAAAGCCCGATGCAGGGCTCGATCCCAGGACCCTGAGATCATGACCTGAGCTGAAGGCAGAAGCTTAACCCACTGAGCCACCCAGGCGTCCCTGGGTCTGATTTTTATTTATTTTTTTCCTTCTCCGTTCTGGCGGAAGATAATCGGCTATCACTTCTTGCAGCCAGTGTCTGGCCTTCACGGGCTCTGTCCACTGTGGGTGGGGATCATTCAAGGCAAGTGAGGTCAGACCAAACGGGCATATGGCTATTACCCTGCGATTTATGTGCATAGACTTCGCAACAGCTACTGTTAAGTGTCTGGAGGGTTGCTATTCAGGCAGCTTTTGGGGCTCTTCTCCTGATTCCTGCCACATTTTGGACAGGATGCAGACCAGGACAGGAAATGAGAGTGGATAAAAAGAGGCCATGGCAGGAGATGAGAGGCTGACGGCCCTGTTTCCCGGAAGCACCTGCAGCCTGGTAGAGGAGGGCGGGGCCCTTGTTCTCTGGGAGGCTTTTTATAGAGCAGCAGAGGATAGAACTGGGTCAGGAGGCTGCTGCTAAGGCTCCTGGGATAAAGAAGGAGGGAGGAGAGGGGAGAGTGAGCTGGTGGTCTTCAGCACACACAGCCGTCAAGAGGAACAAGGAACTGTAGGCTCCGGAGGAACGGACAATGGCAGGGCAACCGCCTAAGGAATGGGGGTGATCTGAGCCCCTGGAGGACAGGATCTCTCCCTGGCCCACTCTTCATTATGGATTGATTAGAAAAGCCCATCCAGCAGTGAGGAGGCGCCGCTCAGGACTCAGACTACCACGGGGCTGTCCCACCTCAGCCACCACAGCTACGGAGCCCAGACAAGTAACTTCTCAGAGTCTCTGTCGTCCCATCCTCTGGGTGGGGAAATATATTACAGGCACTAAGCACTTCACATGTACTCCATCATTTCTTCTCCGCAACAACCCCATGAAAAGGAACTATCACTGCACCTACCCTTAGATGATGACAACAAGGCTCAGAGGGCTTTGTTCAGTTGCTTAAGGTCCCACAGCTGGGAAGAGGTAGAGCCACGGTGAGAACCTGTCTCTCGCTGAGCCAAGGTCTGTCTGTCTTTGCTACTACATGATCAACAAGGTAAAGTAAAACATGGGATTCATAATCAGTGGATTGTACAAACACTTAGAGCTTTCCAGGACAGTACTTAACTTCTAGGTCTAAATGAAAGTCATCGTGCTCTCCCCAAGCTTCTGGCACTCAGAAGTGGAGAAGAAACCAGAGAGAGTGGGCAGTGTGGGACAAAATACACCTTCCTAGAAACTAAAATACATCTGTAATAAGCCATTCCCGCATCTGGGGCTAGGAACATAAATCAGAGTTAACCACAGGCCACCTAGCTGTGGCATCGTGTCTGAAGAGAATCTAGAATTAGATGGGCGTTATCTCTGTGGGGCCTGCGAGCTGAGCCACTCTGTACTGTGTTACAGTCAGAAACACATTATGACAGACTGGGCATGAATACTAGGCATTTACATGATGTTGAAGGTACTTTCTAAGACAAGAACTTGGGATTGAGCTAAAGCTATGCAGAGGGGTTTCCTGTTTCACTTTTTACCACTGGAGTTTTGGAAACAGATTAGAACACTGAAATAAAAAGTAGAAAGATCTTAGAAAGAATAATTATATTACCAGTGTCTACAGTTACCTCTTTTCCCTATAAGGTCAAAACCATACCATGTAGCTTCAAAGAGACTAGATCATAGAATTTCTCATTCATCTTCCATAGTTCTTGTACTCTACCTTCTCAGATCTCCTAAGTATACCTGATTAGAGTCGATGGGTATCTAAAATTTTATCTCAATGATCTGACTTATCCTCAACCAAGGCAGATGAATCATTCCATGTAAAAACTCTGAGGTAAATACTATAAATTTGTTCACTGAAAGTAATAAGAAAACTACTCACAACACAGTATTAGGGAATTATTGTAATTGGCAATATTAAAATATTAATTACCATATTAAGTAGAGTTTGTATAGATAAGCCTTATAAAAATATTATCAAGAGGCCCATGTGGGGTGATTAAGATCACATGATCAGGATTTCTAAAGGTTTGCTATAAATCATTCCAGGACAACAATTTTCCCCAGTATTCGAGCCACCTAGAACGTGTGTGCTTTTATTTTTAAAAAATTTCACTCTTACGGAAAAACACGTCCTTTATCTCCATTAGCTCACTTCTCTCTTCCTTTCCTACTCTTCTTCCTTAGCTTATGTATACATTTAGATTTCTAAAAGACATTTTTCACTTGTAAGGCTAAATGCATGCATTTTTTTTACAGCTCTGAAACATGCAAACATCTGAAATTTTGGAAAGATAATGGATGCAACTGACATACAGACACACCAACATAGAACATTCCAGTATGTCCCCTTCTAGAAATAAACACCCCCCACCCCGAAACCGCCAAATAAAGCACAGCAAGCACACGCGGGACATACTTTCATTGCTACCAGCTACCCGCAAGCCATGTTGGTATTTGTAATTCTTACTTTTGGGAGTTGGAGTAAGACAGGTAAGTTGCAGTTCTCTGGGGACTTTCATCCCCAGAGCAACAAAACAAAAATCCAGCAAGCCAGTCCCAGCCAAAGAGGCATCCCCCGCTTAAGCTTGACCGCCCCTCACCTGCTCCCCTTCTCTCCTCTCTCCCCAGAAGAAGGCACTTCACGGAAACGTCTGGGAAAGCCCTTGGACTTTACTTTGTTACACCCTCTAAACAGACAAAAAACAAAAGAGAACAGGTATAGAAGACAGTACTTTCAATCGACCACCAAGAGTTCCACATGAATGCCCTCCCTCCCACCTAACACAAACATACCCACCATCGGTCCGAATCTGGGGCATTTTCAAAAGAGAAAGCTTACACATAAAGGGGACTGGGTTTATCAAGATTTTTTTGCGGTTCCTTAAGGAATAGGAAAATGGGAACTTTGCTCTTAAAAGTGGTGGTTACAGGTTGGAAACCTGTAGGACTCCCGGTGTTGATGGTAGGTAATGCTATCGCAAATCCAATCATGACTGGATTTTCCCATTCATACTTTTAACCTTCCACCTTTGGAAAGATCCTTTGGCAAATGCCATCATTTAAAACACCATTAAAGTCAATAGAACTCAGCAAGAATGTCTTGGGGATCATCTGAACCTCCCCTCTGTCTGTGGCAAATGTACGTGAATGTGGTGTCTTTAGACCAATCCGGGTCTTGTCTTCTCCCCAGGCATGCCTCTCCTCTCAGGACACTTTCCAGATTCACAAACCAGACGGGGAATTGGAGGGAAGCCGTCATCGAGTTACATCTATGTACCTGGTCTGACGTTCTGTTTCCCTGTAAAACTTAATAACGACAGCATCTGAGTCTTGTTTTTAGCTCTTGCAAGATAAATTTTTTGTTCCATAGTAACACTGGAAGATGTTTGCTCAATTACATTTACTTCCCTAATAACCTAGACTATAGGGTTTCACACTGGAATGATTCCTATTCTTTCCAAACTCTGTTGATAGAACAGCAAAGGCAGACTTGCTACAAAGTTCTCTTTCATTGGAAGTTCTGTTGAGCCCGACTCACAACTCTGAATTCAGGTGTGATTCCCAAGAACACTGGAGAGCTTTTGATTCACCTGGTACTTTTTACTCTGGGATGAACATCCTTGAATTCTCAAGGTTAGATTTCTCTTATCTTTTAATACTACCTTTCATTTATTTTGATAATCATTAGCCTCTATATTGGGTAAAAGTGCTTGGCACAGGAACCAAAATTTGGAGAAGCTGAAAGCTGGGAATAGGATGTAAAAAGCCTGTGTGGGTCAGGGTGGGGGGCAGGGAGCCCGCAGTAATTCAGAACTCCCTGTCTCCCTCTGTTGAGAACATTCCGGAACTACAACTGTCCTCCAAACATCACGAACGTACTTGGTGCAGCGATGAACGTTAATCTGAAGAAATCACGAGCGTGTTGGAGTGTTTTTGCAAATCTTCATAGAAACTTGAAATTTGCAGCTTCCTAAAATATTTAGACTTCTTCTCAACCCTTAGCCTTACTCTGAATTCTGCCAGATTCACTCTTTCGGGAATTTTGGAGCTGAGCCGGCTATCTCCGCAGCTTTTCCTCACACACAATCACAGGCGCTTAAAACTACCACCCGTAAACTGACAACACGTCGCTGAGAAGCAAATGCCACAAAACCAATAACTAATATCTGGAATAATTGCGGGGGCCACCCGAGCAAGCCCACAGGCCAGACACAAACGGTCCTGTGAGAGAGGACACTTCGTTGTGAGAAACCCGAAGACAGGTATTGGTTATGTAGCAAGAGACTCAACACAGGAGCTTCCCTTTCCTGAAAAGTCAGTTTGCTTTTAAAAAACGTATCCATCCATTTCCTCCTTAACAGAACCAATCCCTTCTTTTCAGTGTCATGGAGTATGTTTAAATGGCAACCTTCAGCAGTGAATCTCTCCCTGCTTTTGTCTAATGACTACGTGTTAGTCTGTTCCAAGAGCTTCGACTGGCATCTCAGGGCCAACTCGACAGCAGGGGGCCGGTTACTATAACAACTGACAGTTCTTGTGAATTCTGAAAGGCCCCCGAGTAGCCATTTGGGAAACAGTTATCGAGCAGAAAGTTGCCTGGGATCGGCAGCATTAGCTGACACGTGACCCAGATCCCCGGCACGCAGCTGCAGGGGCAAAGGAAAAGCAGTGCCCACCTCAAGGAACAGCTGGGGACCTCAGATGGCTCCCCACCCCCATGCCTTTTAGCATCTCAGAGCAAAGACAGCTTAGCATCGCCATGTCATCAACCCGAGCCCTCCAAGGCAAGCCATGCTTTGCGATCATGCAAAGCGCTTTAGCTCTCCCCACTGGCTTGACACATTGTCAGGATTTGATGGGTTGAATCATAAAAAATTATTCCTGATTAAAAAAAAATTCCTGAACTCTGGCCACAGATACAGGTTCCAGGAGGGGGTGAGGGACATGCGCAGTCACCAGTTTTTAAAGAAAAAGTGATGCCTGGAATACCAGGGGTACCTTGAGCAGTCTGTTTGCAGAAGAGATAAAGGTGATTGCACAAAGCCGCCACAAAGTGTGAGCTGGAAACCTGGATTTCTCTAGACTTGGTTAAAACATATAAACCTACTCTTCGTTCCCATTCCCTTCCACACACAAGCCACCTAAGAGCACAGTGGACTAACCCAGTGCCTTTGCACAGGCTGAATCCCCTAGCAAAGCATCTGATTCTACGCACAAAAGGAGACTTTATGGGGCGCCTGGGTGGTTCAGTGGGTTAAAGCCTCTGCCTTCAGCTCAGGTCATGATCTCAGGGTCCTGGGATTGAGCCCCACATTGGGCTCTCCACTCAGCAGGGAGTCTGCTTCCCTCTCTCCCTACTTGTGATCTCTCTGTCAAATAAATAAATCTTAAAAAAAAAAAAAAAAAAAGCAGACTTTATTTTGCATGGACAAGGGGCCATGTGACCACATCTCCCCTCTGGCAATACGGATCTTGCAAGGACCAAGTGCCTCGCTGTCAGCTCTGACACAGAGCTCTGCCAGAGCACTTGTGGCTGCTCTCTGTTCTGTTGAAAATCACAGCTCAACATCCTCTCCTCCAAGGAGCCTTCCCTGGCTTGGTCTCATTCCCACCCTGCCCTCGCAGTGGTCAGAGCCCATCCCATTCTCCCTAAGTCACAACTGCAACTCAGGGAAACCCAAACGCAGGGGACAGGGGAGGACAGAGACTGACAGGCTGGCCAGCGGGTGCCCTTCTCCCCCAAAAGAGATCCCCATGGTTAGCTCTATCCAGCCCACTAATGCCACAGGAGAAGGTGACAACATTGCCACCTCACCCAATTAATCAGGAGAACCCAGACAGCTGAAGTTTTAAGTAACATCGTCCAATTTTCTAAACAATTCAGATTTTTGAAAACCATGGATCAGCTAAATAAAAGAGGCCTTGGACCTGCATTTCAGATTACCTTCCTTTACCTGCTCATCGCCCCCATTAGCCTACAAGCTGCCTGAAGACAGGAACTTGGTCTTCTTGCTGAATCGCCCGTGCCTGGCACAAACCACATGCTTTAAAAACATCTCTGAATGAACAAGCAACTAAGGAAGGAATAAGTGGGCCAGCCATAAAGGGTCTCACGTCAACAAAACAAAACCCTAGATTTAAATACTTCTAAAACACACCAGCTCTGTGATCCTGGGCAAGTCATTCCCCTTCTGGACTCAGTTTCCACCTTTGGGAAGAAGACGATGCAGTCCAGACCCCTTAGCACCCACCCAGGTCTGCTAGGAGGATGAAATAGAACGTTTACTTTGTACCGATTCCACAATTACTGGTTACCGTGATAGGTATTTATGGTCACGGTCACATGCATGGGAGACAGCACTCTTTTTTTTTTTTTTTAAAGATTTTATTTATTCATTTGTCATAGAGAAGCGAGAGCAAGTACAGGCAGACAGAGTGGCAGGCAGAGGCAGAGGGAGAAGCAGGCTCCCCGCCAAGCAAGGAGCCCGATGTGGGACTCGATCCCAGGACGCCGGGATCATGACCTGAGCCGAAGGCAGCCGCTTAACCAACTGAGCCACCCAGGCGTCCCGGGAGACAGCACTCTTAATGGCATCTGTCTCCTTTGTGACTTCCCTGGGTTGGAGGGGGACAAATGCTTAGACCGAGTGCAGTCATTGGGGTAAAGCTGGAAGTGCTGGCTGCTAGAGCAGATGTGTGGAGAGCCTGGACCTGGGCTCAAGGCCGCTCCGTCCAGGAGGGATCCCTGCTCCACAGGGGCACGTGTGCTGTCTCTCCGTGATCAGGAGAGGGGTGTCACCACCTGCCTCCACTCAACATTCACATGCATCTGTTTTCTGGAGCCTCCATTATACCAGCATGACCACCCCCCGCCACAATTTGGGGTCTGCATCCCCTCTGATTTAGTATGCTGTCTCCCACTGAACATCCAGGGAAGAAAAAAAAAAAAAATTGCAACATAAACAAAACTCACTTGTTTTCGTGAATGGCATTCTCAATGAGGAGGCATCAGCACATGGCAAAATTTCTCCCAGTGTAAAGGTGGGAGTAAAAGAGACCTTTTCCCCTCTGCCTGTGAGGTGAAACTGGTGTTGACTGATCTACCACAGAATTTACAGATGGCTCAGTCATGTGCTGAAGGGGGACAAACATTTCTCAGATCAGATCATGAAACCTTCCTAATACCCACTAACAAACCTGGGTTGGATGCTACAATAACCACTTAAGAGTTTCCAGTTTTCGGCTCCAGAGTCCATATGGTTAACTAAGTCCTATTTCAATCAGAGAATTAAAGCTGCCCTATGGGGATGTTTGGGTGGCTTAGTTGGTTAAGCGTCTGCTTTCGGTTCAGGTCACAAAGCCAGGGTCCTGGGGTTGAGTCCTGCATTGGGCTTCCTGCTCAGCGGGGAGTCTGCTTCTCCCTCTCCCTCTGCTGCTCCCCCTGCTTATTGCTTTCTGTCAGATAAATTAAAAATCTTAATAAATAAATAAAGCTGCTCTACATTTCTGGAAAGTTTTTCAAGTTAGAATTATGGTCAATGAGATGCCCAAACTTGACATCAAAGTAATATAGCACTGATCAGCTGGTATAAGAAAAAACACACAGGTTATCTGATTCAATATCCCAACTTACTCTGTTTTTCAAACCCCTGAAATTATAGTTGGTCCTGTAAAGTTTTCTTCCACATGACTTGGCAAATGTAAACCACAGATTTTTTTTTTTTTTTTTTAAACAAACGTGCTATCAAAACAGGCTGTGGAAAGAAGAAAATGCTTTTGGACATGCTACTCCTCATTTAGGCAAAATAAGCTCATGATTAAGAAAGTGGCTGGGCTGAAATCCAGGATCCACCAAAAATTAACACTGACTTGGGCATGTCACCTGATTTCACCAGTTCTTGGTATTCTGAGCTGCAAAATGCAGGAATTCCTAGGATTTGAATGCTGATCAGGTGGCAACGTCATCCGCTAAGCACACACACAATATGGTGAAAATTCGAGAAAAGATTCTTGGCTATAAGGCCTTAAGAGATAAGAACTCATTTTAGGTGTGCAATTCTGCTTAAAGAGAAAAAAGCTACCTTCAGGAAAAACAAAATTCTAAATGACTTGTCCATATTCCCAGTTCTCCGTGGACACTAAGGGCTTGCCCACGGTAGCTAAGCGATGCTACAAAGCAGGGTAATGAACAAGCTGTACCCCAGGCACAGTGTCTGGGCCGTCTGCACACAGCTCTTCGCCCAGCCTCTACCTCAAGTTATGCAAATCAGAAAGAAACCTTCCAAAAACGTTCCTCTCCTTCCTGAGTGGCAGCAGCTGTGCGTCTCCCTGTCTTTTCAGGAATGTCAGCACACTGGTGCCATGTAAACAGCTTGTCTTGGTAAGACAGGGGATCTGGAGCTCTTGGAATGAGTTTCTGACTGTTAGAAACTCAAAAGGTGCCTTTTGTTTTCATCCTGAGTAGTAAGGCCGAGATGGCAGACTTCAAAAACTACTCGATTTAGGGCTTCTTCCTCATTCCTATACACTCTTACAGCTCTGAACCATTGCATGGTTATGGATTACAATATTTAAAAGGCACACTCCCGGCACCATTTGCAAAAGGACACAAACCGTGACTATTGATTTTATCTTTATCAGCTGCCCTACAACCCCAGCCTTTGCTCCAAAACATTTTGCATGCATTTCTTGCTAGCCTCACAGCCACTTCTGCATGTTTAGGGATTTTGGTCCCTACCGAAATTCAATGCAGATCCTTGTAAGGAGCACTTAAGAACTGTGACACCCTACCTGTGACATCTGAGCTAACGATTGCTCAGAAATTAGGTTCTTCCCCAGACCCATGTTGCTACCTGTAAAGACACTGCTCAAATAGTCCCCAGGGGGCCTCTATGAATCTTCTAGTTGGGGAGGCGGTACAGGAAACAGGTCCCTACCATATTTTCTAGTTTGGGCCAAAGGTGGAGTAATGAGACTCACCTAATGACTGACCTCCAAAGTTGTTCCTTCAAGGAAACTTACTCTTTGCTAAATGATGCTAGTGGGTCTGAATTATGAAGGATACTTCCGGCCACTCAAGCAACATCCATGTGCTCTCCACCTTAGCCTGTGTCCTTGGGGCTGGGTGACCCTCTCTGGCCCATGGTGAACAAATGGAACTGTGGGATTCCAGTTCTGGGTCATGCGGTTGAAAACAAGGTGCCTCCTTGATTTTTCTACCTTGTGGCAGCCATTTGGGAAACACATGTCCCAGGAAGAGAGGCTACAGGTGGAAGAGGGCTGTGCAGTTACATGAGACTACACATAGGTGACAAGGAAACTTTGAGTTTCCTTGTGAGACCACGAGGGTGTTAGGTTACATCTATGGAGGCTCATGCAACCAATCCCGAGTGAAGTAGGCTGACCATGGGGCTTCAGAAAGGGTGGGTGGTGGGTCAGTCATGCCTCTAACCTAGTCACTCCAGAATGGCCTCTAGGCCCATTGGGAGTGTCAAAGGAACCTATCTCATTAAGCTTTCCTTTTTTGGCCCAAAGTGGTTCTCCTCAGTTGGTTCACCTACATTTATACTATATTTAGCTCCAGACACGTGACTTTTAGCTATTTTTAGGATAAATACTTGGCACTACTGGTATTCAAAAGAATGAACTCTAGAAGGAACTTCCAAAAGCTATTTTCAAGCAATGCTTTGAACAAGGACCCACTATCAGAAAGTGGACAACTACACATGGGTTACACTTAGGGGACAGCTTTTGTTGAGATCTGTCAATCTGAGGCTATCAGAGAACAACTTTTTAGGCACACCAGGACCCAAAATTACGATCTAATTTCTCCCCGAAGTCGGGGGTAACAGAGCCACTGTGGCTTACTTGCCACCTGCCAGGTGCTGGGGTCACCCTCTCCCACAGTGAGCCCAAGGGACACATTTCTTAATTGTTTTGCAGATGGAGAAGCTGAAGGTGGTAGAATCGTTTTGTCAAAGACCCAGCTCCTCTGTCCTCTGTCCCCCCTTGGACCCTTTCCTACGGGGCCCTTTTCAAAGCTCTTATTTTAATTCCAGTGAATTAGCAGAATAGTGTTCTATCCGTTTCAGGTGGACCGTGCGAAGATTCAACACCTCCACACACCATCCTGTGCTCCTCCCGACATGGGCACATCCTGAAGCAGACTGCTTCCTCATCACTGCCCTCCACTGGAATACACCAGGATATACAGCAGGTTCCTGGTGGGCACTATATACCTGAGCTCTCTCTCTCTCTATATATATATAAAAATTATTTGTTTTGAACCTCCTAAATACCCATTTTCACCCCTTTGGGAATAACTATACCCCTGCTAGTGACACCTACTTGGAGGCCATGGGTAGTGAACGCCGGAGCCGGCTCCAAATCCAGCCTGGGTGCCTCCGGGCCTGTGCTGCCCCCTCAGCCCTACATAGCATGGCTGCTTTCTCCTGTTGCCTTCCTGTCACGTGGTTCCCACATGCCTTTCCAACCTGCTTCAGATAAGGTACGTATCCCTTCAGGTGGCACCCAGAACCTTCAGGGCCTGGCTCTTGCCGTCCCCACACTCTGCTCCAGTGACGCTGGACACGGGGACACGCTTACGACTGGCCGGCTTCTCTCCAGACCTGTCCACCCTCTTGCTAGCTTCCAGCTGCTTGCTCTCCAGGTGGACATCAGCCCTCCAGGGAGCCTTCTCTGATCCTGCCGCCACCTCTCTAGGCCTGGATAAAGTCCTATCTTTGTGCCAGCACAGCACCCTGGATTCCAGCCTCCAAACATTCTCTATGCTCCATTTTATGGACTCGTCTGCTTCCCCCAACTCTTGGGAGAAAGCTCATCCCCCAATCCCCAGGCCTAGCATGATGGGCAGCAGGCATGGCAGAAACACGGCATGAACAGAGAAGGTGCACCGGGATCCCGTGCCCATGCAATCTTAGAAACCACTTTCTCCTTTCTTCGACAACGCGATACTTCTCAACTGCTGTCTGCCGGCTCTAGAAATCCTACAGCTGAGATGGGACTGGAAGTGGCCTGTTTTTCCTCTCCATGGCCCATGCATTCATGGCACCGCAGTCCTCACGGAGACTCTGAGGCTGACCAGGCTGAGCTCCCATGCCTACCTTATTCCTTTCCTCCTACTTGACTGTGTCATTCTCTGCCGTCCAAGTCTGAATCCTTTTTTTCTCAGCGGAAATCCCTCCCCTCCTCATTCCAATCTCCCAGTGCGGACACGGGCTGCTTCTGTCTGCCTGACACCTGCATCCGGTCCTCTTTCTGGGCTTTGAGGGTCCTTGGGGAAACCTCCCTTGTGTACTCTCAGTGCATGTGGTTTACGATGGCAAAGACCTCATTTCTGGGCTCCAGAGTTCATCTCAGAGCCAGGTCTGACCAGTCTTTATTCCCTCTGCTCCAGAAGGTTCTAGGGGTGAAAATGACCTGAGTCCGCTAAGAGACACCATCTGGGGATTTAAGCGGAATGGTTAGGGAAGAGATATTCTCTTTCTACCGGCATGGGAGGATGTAGGTCTGACATGGGCCAGAGGCCACCATGTGGAAACAGAGGGCCACAGAGAAAAGCCAACACAGGGAGAGCAGACACTCGAGACAAAGGGAGTGACAAACACAGGAATACAACCCAAGCCAAGCCCTTCTATCCTCATTCCATCTCATCTGTCTAGGTGGGCCTGATGCTCCAAACTGTTGCATTCCATGAATCAATGGATTTTTTCTCCCTGTGCTTAAGGCACTGTGAAATAGATTTTTGTAAATCCCAACACGGTAGATGGGAATACTCACACTGCTTAGCCCATAGTGGGCCTTCCACAAACCTTAGTTCCTTTACCTTCCCTGGTCAAAGCTGGCAGGGGAGGCTCACAGAAAGGTGGTGGCACAAAAGGCCCACTAATCCCACCTCCGGTTGTCTTTGCTGAATGTCGGTCATGCTCAGCTTTCACAGTATTTAGGTTGGAGACCAGCACCCTGATGCTTCAGTAAGGTTATGAATTCTAGAGTGAAGAGGACCTATGGTCAAAACCAGGCTCCACCACTTCCTACAGGACCTCCAGGAGCTCTCAGCTCCTCATTCTTAAATGGGGATCATAGTAGTCCCTGCCCTAAGGTTTCCTTGAAGAATCGCAGGAAATGGTACCATCTGAGCACTGGGCATGATGCCTGGCATGTAAAAAGGGACCTGGGAAACATTAGCAAGCATGAACACCATAGGACAAGGGCACACTGGTAGAGAAAAAGAAATCAGAGAGCTCAGGTTTCATTGCTACTGTCTCATGAGCTCATTCAACTGCAGCATCAAGGACTCCAACACACTCAGGAACGAGCATAGTTGCAAAGGGTCAGCCCTTGGTTGTAGAAATGGCCACCACAGCGAGCTGGTTTGCAACCCCGGGTGCACACCTGCCACCGAGGACACAACCCAGAAGGCTTTCATCAGCCTCAATGCCCTACTTAGGTCACCTCTGTCTGGCAATCCTCCACTCTCGCTGTGCTTCAGAAGGCAGGGGAAGGGCACCACGGTCCTAGCTTCACACCTGTGTCGCCAATGGGAAATGCACTTAACCAGTTTTCTGTGTGAGCTCCCCAATGCCCCCTGCTTGCGCATTAACGAGAAACAAAAACGTCGAACAAAAAATAGGTCCTTGTCTCCTCTCGGCTGTTCTCGTGCTTGGCCAACTTCTGCATCCTACTACTCATTCAATTTCACTTCCAACCATAAGAACATTCTCCTTCATATTCCCTTTTGTGGACTGGCAGGAAGAGTCTATGAACACTCGTGTGCAGAGTCCACTGATGTTGAAACTTCTGGTTACTAAAAATCAAGCTTGGGATATATCCAAACTGGTAAAATGCAGGATAGAAATCATCCATTTTATACAACCAGTATTATTCAAAATATTTTCTGTTTAAACCGAATTTTTTGAAAGTATAGGCAGTTGTCATTTTCTAATGGGAAAACGCCTCTTGAATGTAAGGGTCTCAAAGTTCTCGTTACTGTATTACACAGGCCCCTAATGCAGCTTGTAGTGTCAGCGTGCGTGTTTTGCCTGGCCTGGTCTCCATGGATGCTCGGCCACATAGCCGCTGTTCACAGGGATCTGTTCCTGGGTGGGCACAGGACTGAGGTGGGCCTGTCAGAAACAGTCCTGAGGTTTTTGCTACAGCTGCTCAGGGCAGGAACTTGTTCATGTCAGGTCTGCTGAGCGATAGATAGTGCCCAGCCTGGGGGCAGCTGTGCATACTCTCTGCTCTGCTGTGTAGAGGGTCTATGATTAAAACCACGTAACGGTACAGAGCAAAGAGAGGAGCATGCAGACCTTTTCTTACTTCCATGTGCTCAGTTAAATCCATGTCAGGCAGCTTCCCATTTACCAGTGGGCTCCAGACCAATGTCGGTTTGCAAACCACCTTGTTCTAGAGAAGGCACAATAGGGAGGGGAGTCTAGTGTTCCCAGGCTCAACCCCAAACACCAGGAAATTCATGATCTTGCTGGTCTGTTGTATTTATAGTGCTACAGCTGCCATCAGACACCTGGGGAAGCTGGGGATGAACCCTTCCTTATCCCCTGGTTCTACTGAATGGAGAACAGGCCCAGGGACCCACAGCCCTTCTGCCAGCAGATTCTGTCGATCCCACCTTCAAAAGAGGTCTAAATCCAACTGTTTCCTACCACCTGCACTGCTACCCCCTCATCACCTCCTTCTGGACTTGTTTCATCTCCCAGCTGGTCGCCCTGCTGCTGCCCCTGATCCTCTTCAGGCTTTTTGCAACACAGCAGCTAGGTAATCCCGAAGTCAGATCACAACACAATTCTATTGCAAACCCTACTTATCTCAGGGTGAAAGGAGTGTATTCACAATGGCCCACAAGGCTGCACATGACATGACTCCCTTCTACCCAGTCTCTTCCTGACCCTCTCTCCTACCGCTCTCCCCCGTGCTCACCTGCTCCAGCCACACTGATCTCTCTTTGCTCTTCCTGAAATGCGCTGGGGACACTCCTGCCTCAGGGCCTTTGAACATGCGGTTTCTTTTGCTTGTTACCTGCCTCCAGTGGAGCCCATCTGACTCCCTCTCACTTTAGGTCTTTGCTTAAATATCACTTGCCATTTAGGGCTATCTTAACTACTTGGAATACTCAACCCAAGTCCCAGAAGGCCCCTCCCCTTTCCAGATTTAGTTTTCTCCATTACACACTTACTATCACTTTAAGTATCACATATCTTATGTACTTTGCTTATTGCCTATCTCCAGTAAGCTCCAGAAGGTAAGACTGTCTGGCACATAATAGGAGCTCAAAATTAACACAGTGAATGGCAAGAGGGGAAAAAAAGGATGGAAACAGGACACCTGTTCGTCACAGAGGACGCTCGTTCAAGGGCAGAAGTTTCCTACAGCAGTCGGAGAGGTGAGGCCCAACCAAGTGGGCCAGCCTGCCTCACTCAGTTAAGCTGCCTCAGAGAATGTAGCTGGAAAACACAGAACTTTTAAAGAGAAGCTGCAAGCAGCCTTCCCAGGGGAACAGTGAGAACCAGTTCAAGGACAATGATAACTCAGGAAGGACTTAAAAATCAGCTGTTTTTATACTGTGGGTAATAAATGCCACATAATGTGCTCAATGTTTCCCTATCACCTGATTTCCAGCAAATGGCTTTCACAAACATCTTAAAGTCAAGAAGGGTCATTATGCAGATACAGCAAAGTGAAACATGGCCCTGGAGAACCTGGAAATGCTAGGAAACTTAACTCATTTTCCAGGTTCAGGAACCAAAGCTTAAGGTGGAAATGGGGTTTGAATCCACCAAGTATCAAGGCTAGGGTCTGAATGTGGAGGTCCCTGATTCCCAGGCAAAATATCCTTTGGCTTTCAGTCACAGCAGCTCTGCCTAAGGGCCTTGATCTCAATCGTGGCTCTAGCCCACCAGCAGCTTCCAGAAAAAGCAGACCCCCCAGGTGGTGACCCTAGACACACTCCAGCTGCCTTGCCTTACTGAATGAGAGGCCCTGGGCTTCCCCGCCCCATAGCCGGCCCCACCCAGGGCAACGTGCTTATAGCAGAACCTAGCCCCGCCACATCCCCTCTGTAGGTACAGCCTGGCTTACTCACCTCCAGTAAACTAGCACAGCGATGAGAAGGATGAGGCACACGAAGGTCAAGGCTGATACCACAATCAGAGGGATGATCCACTCCATCCTCCCTGGAGAAGGACGACTTATCATTCCAGAGGTGTTCTTTTCTGCTGCAAAGAGAAACCATGGCAGTCAG